>NW_027070217.1:302821-308573 GCF_002906115.3 Quercus suber
AAAAAAAAAAAAAAAAAAACCAAACGGACACATAGTACGATTTATGGTAAAGTTTATCATGTTAAAAACCTATGTTGTGAAATGTTATAAAAGTAAGAGACACCTAAGTAGGGATAAGAGATGGGAGTGAGCCTCTCTAATCTTTCCTTCTTTTTTGGAGAAGATTTAGCCTCTCTAATCTCTATGGAAATTTGACAAAATTTGACATAGCATAGGACTATAGGAGACAAAAGGATTAGAAAATTGTAACAGCCTTGATCATACATATTTAGATAGTGACGCTTTAACTACTTAATTCCTACGCATCATAATGCGGTTCACGCACGGCATGATCAAAGGTCAAACATTGGGGGAGAGAGAGAGAACTTTTTCTAATCTCAAATCCATTCTTGGTAGACAGTTTGGTTAATTTAATTTATGGTCACACCGTACGTAATATGTTTGGCCAAACCACAATTATAAAGGCTGAGGCTAGTGGCTTGTTTGTGTATTTTTCTTTGTGCTGAATAAGATTTGTGTTAAAGCTTTGTTAGTTTTCGTTTTATTTATTTATTTATTTATTTTAAATATGGAAAAGCTTTGTTGGTTTGTTTTTCTACAAGGAAGAAATGAACTGTATACGTTTATTTTTTAACACAATTCAAAAAGTAATAGATCTTTGAAATTAATAGTGATAAAAAAAAAAAAAATACTACTAATATTATACAAGTTAATAAATTATGAAATCAGTCTCATATATTTATTCTTCAGCTATGTAGTGGATGTTGTGGCAGCCGATTCCGGTGAATTTTACTAGATTAAAAGATATAGTGATGTGACTCATTAAACTATCTGTTCATTTCCAGTCATAGACTGACTATCAAACAAAACATCCAATCGTCGAGATTTGAACTATGAAGTTTGAATGCATGGCATCTTAAAAAGATGCTAAAGTAGTAGTAGTCTTGTAGTAGGAACTTGGGAAAGAATGAATGACAGGCCGACCTTAATTAAGACTTGTTATACTTTGCATATGTTAATTGTTATCTGATTAACAGCTAGCGTAGTTTTTGATGTGTGCTTGTGTGGAGCTGAATCATGAGTTTATGAGTGGTGCTTGATTAATCAGTTACAAGTCTTTGTTACTGTTATCTTCCTAGTAATATTATTATTATTATTTTTAATGTGGTTGGATATTGTTTAGAATAATAAAGATGCCAAGAATAAATTCATGTGTGTATATATGTGTATGCTTTTTATTTTTTGCTGGAAAAGAAAAATCATTGGTAAATATTAGAGGGTTTTTAAAACTTTCCAGGATTTCTCAATGTACATGAAATGAAATGGATAATTTAAAATAATGAGACTAGACAATACGTTCAAAGGGATCTCTAAACTTAAATTTACTTATTAAAAGCTTGTAATAAAAAGGAACTCTAAATTTAAATATTCTTTTGGTAAAACTTGAAACTTCCCTATTCCCATAATTTGAAATGATTCATATCTGTCCTAGTTTTAAGAAACCATGATTTTTTTGGTAAATTTCTAGTTAGAGGATTTTACCTAAAAATGAATCTTCTTTAAAGGGTCTCTGACTATTATGGAGAAAAATGGTGAACAGGAATGCTTTGTGGGCAATTAAAATTGTGAATTATTTTATTTTATTTTTTGGTAAATTTCTAGTTAGAGGATTTTACCTAAAAATGAATCTTCTTCAAAGGGTCTCTGACTATTATGGAGAAAAATGGTGAACAGGAATGCTTTGTGGGCAATTAAAATTGTGAATTATTTTATTTTATTTTTTATAATTCAATAGTTAAAAAAGGCCATACATATCTCCAATGAAAATATTAGGATATGTCAATTGAGTTATAAAGCACTGGTCAACTAGCATTATGAATGGTTATTCCTGAGTTTTAATAGTTAATATTTGGTCTTAATAATAATAGATAATTATTAAAGAATTCTCTCTACGCTAGGGTTTTCTCCCAGCCGTAGAGTTCTCTCCCTCGTGTTCCACGAGTTGTCCCTCCCTTGACCTGGGTCTAAGGGTATTGCTTTTCCTTTCATTCTTTTGTTTTTTCCTTTCATTCTTTTGTGATCTCAACGGTATGGCAGATGATGTGGCTGACGTGATGGGTAATATGAAGCTGACCTCTGATGAAGAGGAGATCATCCCTATCTCCGATGAAGGCAGAGTGCAGGCTATGGAGAGTTGTAGCTTGAGTCTTATTGGGAAGTTTTTAACATGTAAACCCTTCAATAAACGTGCAGCAAAGAACACATTGAGAAGGGCATGGGGATTGGAAAACAGTTTACAGATTATTAAGGTGGGACCGAATCTTTTCCAATTCAAGTTTCAAACTGAGTTTGATATGGCACATATTCTACAAGATGGCCCTTGGTCATTCGACAACCAGTTATTATTGCTTCAAAGATGGCAGAAGGGAATGACAGTAGGGAATANAAATTTTAATTAAAAAAAAAAAAACAAAAAAAAACAGCTAAAAGAATGGCTTACCTAAATTTTAAAGGTAAGAAATTATTTATTTGTAATTTAGTCAAATAACTTTTTTAAAGAGTAATAAGATATGTTAAAATAATATACATGGATAACCACTAGCTAATTAATTTATCTTACTGAAAAGGTTGCCTGAATTTTTTTGAGGGTCAAGTTATCATTCAATTCAGGATATAGCCACTAACTCATAAATGAGAGGAAAGAAACAATGATTCCACCATGTTCACACAAGGGGATGACTTCTCATGTCCTAAGCAATGAGTCGAACACAATGAATTATTAGTGATCTTACTAATATTCAACAATCAACTATAACTACTTGATCTTACTCCAAAACTCTTTCACTGACATTGTAATTGTATACCTTGAGAGGTATATATACTTTATAGTGAGTAAAAGAAGAGAGTGATGATATGATATCACCAAAAGAACAACAATAATGCACCGGAAAATATTAATTAAATTTGATGATTCCATGCTTGCGTGATACTTTTGTAGAATTCTATATTTTTTCTTTTGTTACGTACCTTTCATAACAACCCACTGAGGAATATTTTTTTTTGTTAAGTGAAATAAAAGCAAGTGTTATATATATATATATATATATTGATGAGTGTGAACTCGTCAATACTATTCGTCGGACAGAGATGATTCCTTAGCCTTTGAAGATGGTCACTAGTGTGGTGCTTGCCACAACGCCTCCGATGCCAAAGTTAGTGTGCAAGAAAATCTCAGAGAACGGATAATATAAAGAATAAGAGTTTTCTTTTAGTATATGCGTGTATCTCCCCTGTTCTTGGTAATGAGAGGGCTTTATATACATACCTTCTTGGCTTATAGTCGTTGGAGTAGTTATGGAGATCTTAATGCTCCTCCTCGTAACGTCTGGTCTTGTGTAATGTGGCTTTAATGTGCTCCAACGGCTTATACAGTTGGCTTTGTAACCGTTCTGAACTTAATTGTGCTGTAATGAATGTGTTGCGTTTTCCTCATCAGCGGCGTGTATATAAGATATGCTCGTCCAAGCATTCCTTCGTCTGTCTCGTCTAACCTCGTCACTGGAAGACTTCCTGGTCATGATGTTATTGGTTTCGTCATTCCCATCAGTTGCCCCCGGATTCCATGGTCGTCATGACATGTCATGTTGGTCGTGGAAGATAAAAAGTCTCCTGGGCCAAAAGTGTTTGTTGGGCTTCCGTGCTGCATTAACTGCGTAGTGATGGCGTCGTTTGCGCGGTTGCCATGTGTTGTGTGTGGATTGGTAGGATTATTTTCGTGACCCTTGGCTTTCCCGCCGTTTTATTTCGGTCGCCTGAATTTTTGGGTTAAAACTTCTCCACTTTACACCTTTTCGTTTCTCAAAAACAAAAAAATCTTTCGCTAAGTGCTTCTTGGTGAGCTCCGTTCTGCGATTCTTCTTCAGACTGGTGCGCCGTGCGTTGGTGTTTTCCGCCATTGCTTAAGGTACGTTTTCTTTTTCCTTTTGAGTTTTGCTTTTCTTTCTTGCTTTGCCACTATGTGTGGTTTTTGATTTACTCCTTTCTCTTTTCCTTTCTCTATATGCTTGTTTTCTTTTGGGTTTTTAGCAAGTGTCATTTTCTTCTGCATTTTTGCGTTTTCATGGTCCGTAGTTCCGAAGTTAGGATAGACTGCCCCTCAATTTCCTTCTTATTTGCACGATTAGGGGGGTCTTTGAGGAATTTCCCACATTTAGAAAATTTTGTTTTTGAGGGTAACTGTCTGGGCGTTACGTTGGGCGATTTATTGCCTTTGCTACGTCAATCGGTCGATTGGTTCGAGGGTCTATCAAGAGAGGGAGAAATTATGTCTGAAGTTAGGTCTAGCGACCTTGAGACTGGATTATCGTCAAACGGTGATCTAGTGGAGGGAGGCTCAGTCGCCTCTTCCCCTCGAGAGGTTAGGGTTTTTCACGCCCTCGGGGAGGCGTGTGGTTTGGACGCGGATAGTTTAGGTAGATTCAAGGACAGGTTTCAATTTCCAGAACGGGTGCGCGTTCGTCTACCTAGTGACGAGGATAGGGCCAGCCAGTTTTTTCCAGGTGAGGTGTGTTTTTACAAGTCAGCCTTTACTTGTGGGCTTAGATTTCCCGCCCATCCGTTCTTGATGGAACTTTTGGATCATTTTAGCATTGCTCCTGGGCAGCTCATGCCCAATTCGTGGAGAATAGTGATCAACTGTATGGAGATATGGTTGGCTGCTAACGGAGATATGATCAGGATCAATGAACTCACTTATCTATATCGCTTGAAAGAGTCCAAGGAGTATGGATATTATGAGTTAATTCCCTGGACGAGGGATACTAGGATTGTTAGGGGTTTACCTTCGTCCTTCAAGTACTGGAAATCCAGGTTTTTCTTTGTGTCGAGGGACGATTTTGAGACTCAATCCAGCAGGGATTGGGGTGATATACCAAGGTTGCATCGTCGGTGGGGGACCCCGGCTTTAGGTGCGTCAGTATCTCTATTCGTCGTTTTGGTTTTGATGTTTCTGTTAATCTATGTTGATGATCCTTTTGCCCCTTGCTGTGTATAGTTAAGAGACGGCCTAAGCTCAAGAGCAGGCATAAAGAGCGCGTTGAGACTGCCATTGGATACGCCCAGACGATTGAGAGCTGGGACGACCTGGTAGACCCGCGTACCTTGGCTTTTTACCACCTTGGGCCAGATCCGTCTCCTTACATTCTACGCTCCATTGGTATTGAAGGCAAGAAAAGTAAGTGTTAACCTCGTCAAGCTTGGCTTTCCTTATGCACATGTGGACTTTCTCCTAACCATTTCCTTCTTGCAGAAATGACGACCAAGTTTAAAAAGGACATATACGCGAAGATGAGAGACAAGAAGGATGAGCCACTATCCAGCATTGGGAAGAAAGCGATGCGTGTCAAGGGGATAGCTACTACTACGAATCCAAATGTTCCCGTCAATCCCATAGTCTCCGTCACTGAGCAAACGAGGACGGCTTCTCCGGCTACTTCGATTGAGGAGATCCCTACTCCTGCTTCGAAGAAGCAGCGAACATCAGGAAAGGAGAAAGCTGATTCACGCTCGTCAACAATATAGGATGACGAGAGATTGGCAGTAGACAGGGCCCACGAGGTGTTGACGGCGAACGATCTTAAGGTCTTCAAAGGTGTGCCTTTCAACGAGGTCGCGTCTCGTCATGTTCAAAGACTTGTCCAGGTAGAATGTTTTTCGCACTGTCAAACCAATTCTTTTTTTTTTTTTTTTTTTA
>NW_027070218.1:0-97758 GCF_002906115.3 Quercus suber
CAATTTCAAGATTTCTTTAAATGAACGACATCGTTCCTTGGATGTGAATGTAATTAAAGCATGTTAATTATAAAACTTGAGTATAATATGCAGCTCCAAAATGATAAATATTATATTCGTGCACGTTTAAAAAAAAATAAAATAAAATAAAAAATATAGATGGTTAAGAGCCTTGTTGGAAAATATTATGAATCATTCTTTACTTATAATTATGCTTAACGTGAGCCTTGCCTCGTTTGTCTCAATTTTTAAATGCAAATTCTTCCCTCCTCTTGTAACTTGTAAGCGACAACGAAAAATTGTATTTTTGTAGGAGGGAGATATTGAAAAATAAGACATTGAAAGCTCAGCCCATCTAAATCCCTCTCGGGAAAGTAGAGTAGGAGGGAGATAAAAGACGAGTTGGGCTTCTAATAATGAGATCATACATAAGCCCAACGGGTCAGATAATGTGGATCGAGTTTAGCAATTATAGTGACCTCATTTGAGCCCATAGCTGTGTCAAAGTTTATTCTAAATCCATCCCTTCGGGGTAAGGGTCCGGACAGCCAGGTTATCAATTAAAAAAAAATAAAAAAAAAATAAAAACAAAGAATCTTAGAGGATGAAACATCGCTTTCTTAAAGACTATATTGTCTCCCTTAAATTAGTCATTGAGTCTGCTAATAAGCAAGGCAAGTCGTATTTAGGAAACAACTAAGTCATGATTTTACACCTGGCAAACTTGAAGAATCCTATGCATCTCTATCTATAATGTGCTGCAAAAAAAAAGAAAAAAAGAAAAAAGAAAAAACCTCAATAAGAATGTTTATTTACAAACAATGAAGGGTTAGCAATGAAGAGACATCCACAAAATGTCACTTGTGTTGGGGCAAACACATTCTAAAGCATTGTCTTGGTTATTAATAGTCATTAAGTAGTGTTGTTCAGCCATCGATCTGCGCCGACTCGCTAGACTGCCACCAAGTTGATCGCACCACTGGAAGAAGTTATTGACAGCACCAACCTTTTATTTTAATTGTCATTCAGTATGGTTATGTGTGTGTATATATAGGGAAAAGTTAATAGATGTCTTAAGGGTATTGATTTAGGAAATATTGGAAATATTTAGAAACTTTTTATAGGAAAATAAAAAAGTAACTGATTTTTTTAACAATTTTTTATATTTCCTATAAAATTGATATCAAAATTTTCTTAAAAATAATTCACTAATAAATGTTTTAAGGGCTCTCATTAATCGGATCCATATAATATTTAGATCTTACCACCATGCATCTTTGGTGCGGTGATCACTCCACAAATATAAATACTTGTGGGGTGTGAGGACAAAAGCCGGGGTTCAAGTCTCTAGGAAAGAGTTTCACATATATATACACTTAGATTATGTTAGAGTAGAAATTCTATCTTGTATAAATATATATATATATTTAGATCTTAGGTCTCTCTCTCCTGCTATGATGCTTGGTGGCAATAAACTGCCACACCAACGAAAATCGCCACCGTTATTGTTGAAGAACTATTTTAACGATACGACACAGTTTGCGTTTTTAGGATACCCATGAGTCCAATGTGCATGGCCCAAAAACATGAATCCTCACCACGAGGGGGTTGTGTGCTAGTGGATAATTTTTTCTGTTGTGTTGATGAGGATGTTGTTCATAGTGATGAGGGTTGGCGTTTTGTGGTTGAAAAATATGTTGTGCATCACCTTGCATGAATCTTTTAACTATGAAGTTTGTGTTTAGTTATAAGAGTAGATATTTTAAAATAAAATAAAATTTCTTAATTTTTTTTTTTAAAAGTATCTCCTTTTATTAAGACTTAAAACCAAAAAAAAAAAAAAAAAATCAAAATTATGTTGTTTGGGCATGCAACATCACCCACTTAAACAAGTGCACATAATGACCGAATTGATATGAAATGAGAGTTGAGGGAAGAATTTTTTTTTTTTTTTAAAGGACAAAAATTAAAACAGACCAAATTTCAAGAGTTGAGATTTTTTAAGCGAAAAATTGCTCGTAAAGAATTTTCCAAGTGTCAACTGTTGAGATCTTTTTGTTGCCAATAGTAGGCGCCAATACTAGCGTTTGATAAGTCAATGGCTAGATTTGAACTGTTTGAGATAGTCGGTCTAAAGCATGAGAAAATTATTAGATCTGTTGGGGTGATTGCTGAAGTGATCTTTTTAATACTTTTAACCAATAAAATGTTGTTATTTATGTAAATATGATATTACTTAGTGGTTTTTTGTTTTAATTCTTGTACTGATTAAGAATCTAACACACACATTTATATAAGTGGCATTATTCATTAATTAGATAACCATATAATTGATCTTCTCGGTGAACCTAATAATTTCTCCTAAAACATGTACTAATGGATTACTTTTATTAACCACTACCGATATGTTTCCTTTATACAATAAAATAATCCAGTGAGCATGGGAAGGAAGTAGAATAATAATGTAAATTAATAAAAGAGGAATACAAATCTTCTGTATCATTTCTTTATGTTCTATTTTATGTTTCATTAATCATAACTTTATCACATATATTTCTGCTTTCCTTATAAAATAATCAATGTTTAAAAGAGAAAAAAATCAAAACTGCATATTGTAATTGATAGAACATAAAATAGTATATAAAAAGTGATATAAAAAATTCGTATTCATAAAAAAATATTCTTTCATGAAAATAATTAGACTATAAAATATAGGACAAAATTTAGCTACAACCCCCACTAAAAAAAAAAAAAACTAAGAGACCGTTTGGGACCAGCGTTGGCATTGCACGTTTGCGTTTTTTCCTTTCCTTTTTTTTTTTTTTTTTTTTTGCTTTCAGCCGTATAATAAGAGTGAATCACTGTTCACGGTTACTGTGCGGTTACTGTTCAATGAACAGTAGCCGCACTTGTTGACTTTTGTCAATGAACAGTATATATATGTACTGTTCACGGACCCACAATTTTCACTTTTCAGCAACTTTTTCATTAAAAATGGGTCCCACGATACTATTCACACATTTAAAAATTATTTTGCTACAGTGTTTTCAGTTTTCAATTTTCAGTTTTCAGTTTTTAGCTGCATCCAAACGGGCCCTAAGAGCATTTAGTATCCGGATGCCAAAAAAGTTCTATTTTACACCATAAAATCCTATTTTATCTATTTTACAATCTCATTTTACAACTCTTCCAACATCCCAATTTCTATTTTTACAAATAACTCATTAAAATAATATAAAATATACCAACAAATAATCTTAAAAATTATTATCTCTTTTGAAACACCAAACACCCAGAAACATACTAGCACTACCAATCATCAAACACCAAATTCAACCACCCAGAAACATCAAATACCACAACCACGACCACCACCTCTGAAACTCCATTAAAACACCAAACCAAACCCCTAAACCCACCATTGTAACACCAAACCCACAGCAACAGCAACCACCAACAGCAATGACAACCCACCAACGATAACACATCACCTACAACCAGCAACAGTAACGACAACCCACAACAGCACCACCGAAACACCCATCTATAGTAGCACCAACAAGAAACACTCCAACAAAAACCCAAGCGCCAAAATACTCAAATCCAAAAACTGATTCATCACCGAAAATACACAAAAAAATCCAAATCTAAACACACAAGACCCACGGCGAGCAAAACCACCTACCCATGGCGACCCACGATCCCACGGTGAATAAAATCACCCACCAGCCGCCACCCATGCCTACCCATGCCAACCCACGGCCAGCCATGCCAACCCATAGCCACCCACAATCTTGGCAAACCCCGCCGATCTGGAGCCACCGTGAGAGGAAGAGAGTAGAGAGTGTGAGAGAAGGGGATAGAAAAAAGAAAAAATGAAAAAGAAGAGAGAGGTAAAGGAGTCTGAACTCTGAAGTGAGAGGAAGAGAATAAAAAATTATAAATTTTTTACATCCTCATGAATAGTAGGTTGCAAATATGCAATCTTACCGTAACTGAGATGTAAAACTTTTTGGGTTTGCATACCCGGATGTGGAATAAATTGAAGGGTTCAGTTGGTAAAATAGCAACTGGGGGGTCACCCCCTAATGCTAGTGCCCTAACATGGCTACATATTAGAGCATTTAAAAATTTGTGTAAGGATAATTATAATTTGGTAAAATTATAATTTGTGTTTTTAAATTTAAAATTATTTAACTAAAAGATAGGAGTATTTTAGAGCATTTAAATATTTGTGTGAGGATATTTGTGTACACAAAATGATGAAACTCAAACAAAAAATCCTGTTATTAATAGTGTGTATATATATGGTTGGGTTCAAGTTACACCTGTTGTAACTTTAAGTAATGTTACACTACTCAATATTTTTTAATTCGATGTAAATTTTGACAAATCCACCATTGGATTATATTATCTTTGTATATTCTCCATGTTTGCAAAATTTCAAGGTGATCAAAGATTAATAGCCATGTCAATAATTAATTATTTAAATTCAAGTTTTTGTAGTTTAAAATAATGCATAAAAAATGAGTAATGCATCGAATGGTAAATAACATCCAATTGGCATAAATATTAAGAACATATAGAACATGTAATTTCAATGATGGAATTTTTAAAATATAAATTCTATAATAAGTTATTAGATAGTTCTCTTGTTTGTTCTTAGAGTCGGTTGAAGTTAACGCCAAGTGCCAACTGTGACATCCAGCTCAAGAACTTACCATCTAATGAGCTATGTACCACCCACATCATTTGACAATGGTACTTGCCAGAGAATCAGGTGTTCAAACTTATCATAATCAAAATTACTCATCATCTGACTGTGATCTTGAATGATTCTCATTTTGTAGCTCAAATTACTGTATTTAAACTTTGACACCATATCAGATAAAGCACAATATGTATGTTATGTTTGTAGACAATTTTATATTTATAATTAGGGATGGTTACACTACTATGCAAGGTAGTAGTTGAGCTTTTATTTTGATGATATTGTATAATTTTGTTAAGTGCAGATAAGTATCTTTGGGGATTATGTGCATATGGAGGTGGCCACATGTTTGAACATGGCTAGGACTAAACAAAATAGATGGTTTTATCAATATATGCCATATTTTGAAACAACTATTATGAATGGTTACTGATTTATATGTTGTTGTGAAATTTTAAATACTCGCAAGTGTACGAACCGTACCGAAGTATAGTTTGACAAGAACGAGGTCGAACCCACAGGGACTTGAATGAACGTAGGAAAATTAATTAAATCTTAACCAAATTAATCCTAATCTAGTTTAATAAAAATTGGTTGTTTTGAAATTAAATAAACTAAGCAAATAATAAAATTAAGCAAATAGTTAAACTAAGCAAGAGATATAAACAATAAAAAGATGTAAACAATCAAGGGAAAGGAATTAAGGTTTTGGAATCCGCCTTGTAAGTCATACCAGCATATATTTATGATTATTAATTTTTCCCAACTCACTACATGATAATCTAGAAATCAATCTTGTTATCATGGAAAATATCCTCATTAAAATCCTTATTTTAAAAATCAAAAGCATGTTCTTCTTCGTTCTTAAGTATAAAACCAAATCATCAATTGTATCCGTAGCCAAACAAATCACAAGATATATCCAATTCTAAAAATCAAATCATAACTTGTATCCATTGACAGACAAATCACAAATGATATCTAATTCTATAATCAAGAATTAATAAACCAAGCATTCAATTAATTAAGACAAATCCTAAATCATGAGAAAAACATGATTGAACTCATATCTAGAATCCCATCTTAGTCAATTGTTATGAAGCAAGAACAATTTAAATCATTAAAGAACAACTATTGTGGGAAAAATCAAATCACATAAATATTATTGATAATCCTTAACAAAGTTTCATTCTCAACCCTAATTATAAATTTAGCTACTCATGGTAATTGAGATAAAACAAAAGAATAAAATACTAAACATTAAACTAGACAAATAAAATAGAGAAAGAAATAGTCACAATGCTATCATGGAGAAAAGCTACAGGGAAGCCACATGCGGCACTGCCTCTTGCTCCAATTTTCTGTTTTGCATCTCAGCCCTAGCACTAGCCTCCATTAATTTTGCCTTAAAAAGCGTTTAAATAGGTCAATGAATCCTATTACAAGTTGAATTCCCGTTTGGAGAAAATCCTAGACTTTTAGGCTTTAATTAACCGACTATTTAGGCCCACTTTACGTTAGAATTAGGGCTTCTGGTAAACTACAAAGTTGTAGCCCTTTAAGTTAACTTTCCAGCCCAACTTGAATCATTTCGATTGGATATCTGAGCCGAAAGTTATGCCAAAAATACTAACTGATGTGCAGGCTGGAATCCTAATCCGAATTGGACTTGGATTTGGTGCAAATTTCCTTTGATTCCTTACTCCAATTGGACTTAAATTTAATATTCATGCCTGGCTGGATGTAAGTTGGCTTGATTCAATTGGCTTAGCCCCACTTTGCATGTAAATCCCTTGTTACCTGCAATACAAAGATATTACATAATTAGTTACAAAATAACATAAAAGTAAGGCCAAATATGTAAATATGTAAGTACTTTATCGTATATATTTCATGCACATCATATGTGCAGGTTTCGAAATTGAGCATTTTTTCACTTGCTTTTGTTGTATAGAACCACAAAAATAGTTTCATATGGACCAAAGAATTACCAGTCATTTTTTAGACAAATACAATATTCCGTTGAGCACACGTATACATGATGCAAGTAAATCATATTCAATACCTCATAAGGGACAGCAAGGGTGGATTATTTTTTATTGTGCATTTGTAATTTCTCTGACATTATGTCTTTTTAGAAAAATAAATTATTTCAGAGATACATAGTGAAAAAATACATTCCAAATTCCAACACACAAACAGCATAAATAAGAAATTTAAGAATATTTATCCGCAATCTCTTGGAGACATGAGCACAGCTCCTTTGGTTTAGAAAACATGACCATGTGATCAGAACCAGTTATCACATTCGCTTCATTTGTTGGATTATTCTCGATCATCCACCTTTAAATTAATATCCTCATTTACAACATTGTCTTGGTTACACACAATATAAAATCTACAAATAGACCCATATTTCTCCTTGGTTAGTTCTACTTATTTTAACAACAATGCATCGTCACCATAAAGATGGAAAGCTCACCAAAGACATGGCAAGCGTCAAATCCTAATTCAATTCATCATTAATCATTGTTAAGTAAATTCAATATATATATATATATATATATGAGCTAATTGTTTAAGAATTTGAAACTTATACAAGTTGTTAAATTGATGATTGCATGCCTGACTAACTTTTCTGATTTTTCTTTTTAATGATTTCTTCCTAATCAATTCGAAATTGAGCATTTTTTCACTTGCTTTTGTTGTATAGAACCACAAAAATAGTTTCATATGGACCATAGAATAACCAGTCATTTTTTAGACAAATACAATATTCCGTTGAGCACACGTATACATGATGCAAGTAAATCATATTCAATACCTCATAAGGGACAGCAAGGGTGGATTATTTGTTATTGTGCATTTGTAATTTCTCAAACATTATGTCTTTTTTAGAAAAATACATTATTTTAGAGATACATAGTGAAAAAATACATTCCAAATTCCAGCACACAAATGGCATAAATAAGAAATTTAAGAATATTTATCCCCAATCTCTTGGAGACATGAGCACAGCTCCTTTGGTTTAGAAAACATGACCGTGTGATCAGAACCAATTATCACATTCACTTCATCTATTGGATTATTCTCGATCATCCACCTTTGAAAATCCTCCTTTACAACATTGTCTTGGTCACACACAATATAAACTCTACAAACAGACCCATATTTCTCCTAGGTTAGTTCTGCATATTTTAACAACAATGCATCGTCACCATAAAGACGGAAAGGTCTCACCAAAGACATGGATAGCATCAAATCCTAATTCAGTTCATCATTAATCATTGTTAAGTAATTTCAATATATATATATATATAAGCTAATTGTTTAAGAATTTGAAACTAATACAAGTTGTTAAATTGATTATTGCATGCCTAACTAACTTTTCTGATTTTTCTTTCTAATGTTTTCTTCCTAATCAACGTGTGACAATGTTGAATAAATATAAGGTTAAAGAAAAGTATAAACTCTATATCTTACCTTAGGTGGGGAGAGCTGGTATAACTTGGTTGACATGAAATTGGACCGAAATAGCGATGAGGTTGGTGGGTTGTTGGGCCCTAGATCCAATGTGAATTGTGAGTCCATGAACGAATCCAACCTCTGAAAGAACTACATATAACCAAATATATCATTATGCACATTTGGGAGCTAGTATGGGAAAGAGCAGTGACCACTAACTTGATGAGGGATTTGGAGCTCCTTTGATTGTCCTAAATTTGAGAGAGGCAAATTGGAAATCCATGATCTAAACATTATCGAATTCACAGTAAAACACGTAATAATTTCATTTACCTTTTCAGCTAATCTTTTCATGGTACATTCCTATGATACTATCCCTAAAAGGTGTATCCTCCATAAGGTCACATCACATACCCAAGCTCGATAGTTTTGTTTATGATAAAAAACGGTCAAAGTCTATTCTCAATAGTTTCAAGTCCTTTAACATCATCACTGCACACTTTTAGCACGATGATTACTCCACAAGTGTATAAATACTTGTAGGGTGTGAGGAGTAAGGGCTGGGGTTCAAGTCTCTAGATTATGCAACATTAGAATTTTTATCTTGTATCCAAAAAAAAAAAAAGGTCCTATAACATCCCAAGTATATATAACTGTTGTTAATAGATTGAGATTTGGTACAATTGCACCATGCGATTACCCCTCTCTTCTCTCACAAAATTTTTTACCACACCCACTTTTTAATTTTAACTTTATTTATTCAATGGTTGAGATTGAAAGTTAGTTTTTCCAATTCTCAATCTCAACCTGATCTCAATCTGTTGTTGATTGCCTTTTAGCGCGATGGTTACTCCATAAGTGTATAGGTACTTGTAGGGTGTGGTGAGTAAGGGCTGGGGTTCAAGTCTCTAGATTAGGCTAAATTAGAATTTTTATCTTGTATATATATATATATATATATATAAGGTCCTATAACATCCCAAGTATAGATAATTGTTGTTAATAGATTGAGATTTGGTGTAATTGCACCATGTGATTACCCCTCTCTTCTCACAAATTTTTTTAACACACCCACTTTTTAACTTTAACTTTTTAACAAATTTTTACCTTATTTTATTCAATGGTTGAGATTGAAAGTTACATTTTCCAACTCTCAATCTCAACCTAATCTTAATTTGTTGTTGATCACCAAGCTCCATCCCATAACTTCTATGACTTGATGTGTGGTAAAGAAACCTGGTAACCACATTGAACCAGTGGTCAACAATGACTTAAAACCATTGCGAAGTGGGGCATGAATTCAAGGATTGAGATTTGGTAGCTATTGCACCATGCAAAACCACTTTTAAGGGTTAAAATTGAAACTTGATAAGTTCACTTTAAATCTTAATCCTTGAATCAAAAATATTTTTAACCTTTTAAATTTTTATCTTTTTTTATACCTTGATACCTTTAACCCAAGGGTGTAGCCAAAAAAATTTACTAGAGGTGGCCAAATTGTAGTATTAATAAAATAACCATAATTCATAAATTTATTAAGTACAAAATTATCATCTTTGATATATCACAATATTCTTAAACATTAATAAACAAGCAAAAATCGTTTAGTTTGCTGTAAAAAATATACAAAAATATCCTTACATAAAAAAAAAAAGTCTTGTTTTGACAAGTTTTCATACTCATTGTATATTATCATATAGCAAGAAGAACGATAAAAGAATGATGATGATTTTGAGAGAGAGAGAGAGAGAGAGAGAGAGAGAGAGAGAGAGAGAGAGAGAGAGAGAGAGAGAGAGAGAGAGAGAGAGAGAGAGAGAGAGAGAGAGAGAGAGAGAAGAAAAATCCCACTTGCAAATTCATTTCAGCAAAGCGTCAAAGAGGTGATGCTGCATCCGGACAAAAATTTGATTAATGGTCAGATTTTTTGTTATAGGTAAAATGAGTTAGTTTTAGTTATGTCGAGATGATATTTGTTGGGGAAAAATGGCTAAATAATCATAATTTTTAAACTATTTAGTTAAACAACTCCCTTCTCAAACTACGTAGTAAGATACGACTGTTTTGGTACTTGACATTACTGACGTCATCAAGTTCTTGGCAGAACTCGAAATTAGCAATGTCAAGTTCTAAGTATATTTTGCCACTTAAATATTTTTGAAAATTTTTTATAGAACTCGACATTAGAAATGTCGAATTTCACTTAAAAATATGCATAGAACTCAACATTACTAAATTGTTAAAAATGTGTATAGAACTCAACCTCAGTGATGTCGAGTTCCAAAATAGTGGTATTTTGCTAGATAGTTTTAAAAAATAGTTATTTGGTTACATAGTTTAAAAATTAAGGTTATTTAGCCATTTTCCCCCATAGTTGTTGCATTGAGAAGAAAGAGAATGGGGCAATATGGGCTGGCAAAGGCAGTAGCTGTAGTTAAGGCCGTCCACAGGTTGGTCCAGGTCAGGTTTGTACCCAACTCGAAACTAACCTGACCACTTCGGGTTTCCCATGCCTAGACCTGTTGCCGACTGGTGAAAGGAGTTGGTTCGGGTGGTTGGATTTTCACTAGGTACCAATCAGTCCTCGGTTGGTTTCAAGTTCTGAGAAATTTTGCTGGATTTTGCCGAAAGCTGCCGGATCTGGCGAGACCTAGCCGGATCTTAACGAGATCTCGACGAATCTCGAAGAGATCAAGCCAAATCTCATGAGATTTGGCTTGATCTCAATGAGATCTCGGCATATCTCGAAGAGATCAGGCCAAATTTGGACGAGATCTCGCCTGATCTCTTTGAGTTCAAGCTAGATCTTGACAGATTGGACAGAAAACATCAATGAACCACTATTATTGATGGTGAATGGCGACTTTCTAGTCTGTAGACTATTGGGTTGGTTGAAGATTGGTTTCTTAGCCTCAGACCTGCCAACCGACCCGCTGTTTTCAGGTTCAGGGGGCAAAAATCCGTCGCCAATCGTCACCGGTATTGGGTCGACTGGTTCTAATGCCAAATCGGACGGGTTGGGCAGGTGGGTCGGTTCTCAGTTTTGTTTGGACACCCCTAGCCGTAGTGCTAAGGAAAATTAATTTCCATAGGTAGCTTCCGTGAGTGTTTTTTTTTTTTTTTTGGAGATAAGATAGGAAAACATAAAGTGAATTTTGTGTCATTAATGATGCTAGAGTGAGTTATTGCCCATTGGATTGAGTATAAAAATTTCTTTTGGGCAATTGGGGAGTCTAACAATTAGTCATGTACAACTAGAAATCTTAAGAAGAATTAGGGGCCGTTTATAATCTTTTAGACACCTAGTAAGTTACCCGTGCGATGCATGTATAATATTGTAATGTTTTATGTTAGATGGTTTTGGAGAATGTTATATATATATATATATTATAGTATAATTGTTATAGAACTTTATTAGTACTGAGTTCATCATAAAAAAGAAAAAGTTATAAATTGCACACGCACACATATCTATTATAATTATTCATTTGAAGTAATGAGAAAAAAAAAAAAAAAATAGAGGTGGCCACATGTTAAAAAAAAAGGTATTTGTTCAGCTTTTATTTTGATGATATTGTATAATTTTGTTAAGTTCAGATAAGTATGGTCGGGGATTATGTGCATATGGAGGTGGCCACATGTTTAAACATGGCTAGGAGTAAACAAAATAGATGGTTTTATCAATGTTCATTGTGGAAGGTATGCCACATTTTGCCACAACTATTATGAATGGTTACTGATTTATATGTGCAGGTTTTGAAATTGGGCATTTTTTCACTTGCTTTAATTTTTTATACAGAACCACAAAAATATATAGTATCATTTGGGCAAAGAATTATCAGTCACTTTTAAGACACATACAACATTGCATTATGCACACATACACATGATGCAAGTAAATCACATTCAATACCTCAAAAGGAATAGCAAGAGTGGATATTATATATGTTATTGCGCATTTGTAATAATTTCACTGACATTATGTTTTTTTTAGAAAAATATATTATGGAAGATGCTTATTACACACAGAATAATTGATTTTACCAATACATTATATCAGATACATTGTGAAGAATATATTCGGAAGTCTAACACAAATATGGCATAAATAAAAAATTTAAGAATATTTCTCCACAATCTCTTGGAGACATACGCACAGCTCCGTCGGTTTAGAAAACATAACCATGTGATCAGAACCAGTTATCACCTTCACTTCATCTGTTGGATTTTTCTCGATCATCCACCTTTGAAAATCCTCCTTTATAGCACTGTCTTGGTCACACACAATATAAACTCTATGAACAGACCCATATTTCTCCTTGGTTAGTTCTGCTTCTTTTAACGACAATGCATCATGACCATAAAGACGAAAAGGTCTCACCAACGACATAGCAAGCGTCAAATCCTAGTTCAGTTCATCATTGATCATTATTAAATAAATTATATATATATATATATATATATAAAAGCCTAAGATAGATGGACACTTCATTTGGGGTATCATGCTCATGTTGTAGCTGTGTCATACATATGGTGTAACAGTGTTCTATCTGCTGTATCATGTTATAATTTTTCAAAAATTACTTGTGTCACTATATCCTATGTATGTTCATGTTCATGTCCTTGCATCCTAGATACTAACTAATTTATTAAGAAATTGAAACTCATACATGCTGTTAAATTGATGGTTGCATGCCTAACTAACTTTTCTGATTTTTTTTATTATTATTATAATGCTCTCTTCCTAATCAACGTGTGACAATGTTGAATAACTATGACGTTAAAGGAAAGTGTCAACTCTAAATTCTTACCTCAGGTGGGGAGAGCTGGTAAGACTTGGATGCCATCAAATTGGGCCCTAATAGCCCTGTGGTTGGTGGGTTGTTGGGCCCTTGATCAAATGTGAATTGTGAGTCCATGAGCGAATCTATTCTCCGAAAGAACTACATATAACCAAAGATATCATTATGCACATTTGGGAACTAGTATGGGAATGAGCAGTGATCATTAATCAATGAGGGATTTAAAGCCCCTTTGATTGTTAGAACTTGAGAGAGGCAAATTGGAAACCATGATCTAAACAAAATCTAATTCACAGCAAAACATCTAATGATTTCATTTACCTTTTCAGTTAAACATTTCATGGTACATTCCTATGATACTATCCCTCATAGGTGTATCCTCATTCATCCATAAGGTCACATCACATACCCAAGCTCAACGGTTGAGTTATTAGTTTATAATAAAAAACAATTAATGTTTATTCTCTATAGTTTCAACTTTCAAGTCCTTTAACATCCCAAGTAAATATAACGATTGTCAATCACTAGGACTCATCCCATAACTTCTATGACTTGATATGTGGTAAAGAAACCTGATAACCACACTGAACCAGTGGTTGATAGTGACTTAAATCCATCGTGAAGTGGGGCATGAAACTAGTATATCTATAAGATAAAATAAAAAATTCACCCCTGCTTTTAGCTCTTACAATTCAATTATGCTATTACACCAAATTCAAATCCTACGAAATAACTAGCAAAACAAGTGGAGGATACAAATTCCAATAAACTTTAGTGATATTGCAAATAAGAGCACATTTGTTTCAACGCAAAATGTTTAATGATCAAAAAATGTTTTGATTTTTGGTGTTTAGTCTAAATGGAAAATTACTAATGAACCAGCCATAGATCTTACTATGAACTACTCGTATATCTAGAAAAAAAATGATCGAGTAAGAAAGAGAGTCTTCCCAATCACCAATCTCATTGTGAACTAGTCGCAAATCTTAAAAAATAAAAAAGAAAAAAAGAAAAGAAAAAGATGATTAACAAGAGGGAGAATCTTCCTGATCGTAGATCTCACCACACCATGCAAAGCTTCGACACCATCAAAACGATGTTGTCAAGGCAAGCTCCAAATCTTCTTAGGTCTCTATATGTTAAGGCATGGGGTGGTTGGGGGCGGTGGCCATGATGAAGAGGAGTGTGGTGATTATGGTGGGTGGAAAATTTGAAGAGGGAGGAGGTCTCCAATTTAGAAGCTTTGGGGTGTAAATTGTTTTACACCATTTTTAGTCATGCCAAACACCTGGGAAAAAAAAAGGAAATAATTTCCAAAAGATATTTTATGTTGAACTAGTGTAGCCTTAAAATCATCTTTTTTTATTTAGGGGTGGTGTAAGGAATGATCCAACATTTGAAACTCTCGTTGCATATATGCAATATTTGTGGTCGCGTTTATATATATATATATATCACAATGAATTTACATATGCAAATTATTAACATTTTAAAAAAACAGAGCATTATGCAAGCCAAATATACATTATTGACAAGTGCATTCTTTTTTCTTTTCTTTTTTTTCCCCCCCAAAAAACGAGCATTATAATCACTCATAATTGGGCTTTTTTTTATATTATTTTTTTTTAACTTGTGTTCTTAAGGACACTTATTGATAAGACTCTTATTTAATAAAAGAAAAAAAAAATCACAACTTTTTAATGTTGAGGTGACATATTGTGAGTGTGCAGTAAAAGAGATTTTCATTTTACCCTAAGTTTAGATAGAAGAAGCGGAAGAGATGAACAAAGAGAACACTCAAATATGCTTCAAGTTAATATATTATGACTTCTAATCATTTAATAATAATAATACATTCTTCTCTCTCTCAAATCTATATATATATATATATATAGCCAAAGTTCGGAGAAAATCCAATTATATTTTAATTAGATTCTCAATTTTGTGTCACGTGTTCTATTTAATTTTTAATTTTGTGCCAAATGAATTATTGAGTGTAAAAATCGAAGAGTCCAAATCCAATTAGATTTTAAATTGAATTTCAATTAAAGTCCAATTTTCTGCCACATTTTCATTTATTTTTAATTTTTGTGACAAGTGAATTATTGGGTAAAAAAAACAAAGAGTCTAAATCTAATTAAATTCTAAATCATATGTATATATAATATGAGAAACCATTACATATTTTAGAAATATATGGTTTAAAAAAGTGTAAGTTAATACTATGTATAATTTGAATCTCTTTAAAAAAAAAAAGTATAATTGTGATTGTTTTTAATTGTATCATGCATATGTACAGGGCTACACATTAGTATATATTTAAAACCAAAATTAAGAGAAAATTTAATTAGATTCTAAATTAGATTCTAATTGTTGTCTAATTTTGCGCCACATGTCCTATAAATTTTTCTTTTAAAATTGTTTTAGGTGAGTTAATGTTATGCAAAAGACGAAGAGTTTTATATAAATAAATCATAAAAAACCTAATAAACAAAAAAGAAGAAGAAGAAAAAGTAAACTCATGTGTATATCCAAAACATTTATGTGTATATCTATGACTTAAAAAATATGTAACTCTTATGCTAGGTATAATTTGAACTCATATATCGTATATATGTGTAATTATAATTGTTCTTAATTGTGTTGTGTATATGCATGAGTTATATAATGTATGTTTCCTTTTTGTAATCAATTAAAGTGATGTTAAATCCATCAATTCTTGGGATGTCAAAGCAGAATAATCAAGTACTTATCTAAATTTAAATACTTCCTCAAAAAAAATCTAAATTTAAATACAAAAAAAAGTACTTATCTAAATTTGGAAAAAAAAAAGTCGTGACATTGATGAATGAGACAATAAAGGAATGGTTGTTGAAAGGAAGAGATAAGAGCGAATCATGAGTGTGGCTGAGGCCTGCTTAAGACTAAAATCTCAATCTCAAAGCCGGTTGTTGAAAGGAAGAGATAAGAGCGAATCATGAGTGTGGCTGAGGCCTGCTTAAGACTAAAATCTCAATCTCAAAGCCAGTGCCTATCCATTGCATTTTCCTAGGTAACCGAGTTCTAGGATAATAAATTATTCTACAATTTTTTTGACACAATTTTAATGTGATAAATTATGAGTAGTTAACTATTACTTATACATAGATCAATTATTTTTTCTTTATTAATGACACTTTGCTACGTCATAGTTGTGACAAGAAATTGTAAAAACATTTGTGGTACTAGACTTTTCCAAGCAACTCTTATGAAAAGTGATAGTTGAAGGGTCATAATGTCATCATCCTTTCAACTAATAATAACGCACTAAAAGTTTTAAGGAAAAAATTAACGGCCTAAGTGTTTCGGTTTAGAAAATATTTTTTAAAATGTTTTATCAAAAAAAAAAAAAGTTTTTTGCTTTTTATATTACTCATTAGAGTAGAATCAAAACTTTCTTAGAAACTCAACATAATCCCTCACCTTGCAACACCAGAGCAGTGGCTTTGCTCCGGTAGACTAGTGACGCATGCGGTGATAAGAACTGTTCATTTTTTTCCATGTAACCTCAACCTTAACTTATCATGAGCTTTATTTATAAAATCTATGCCATACAAATTTTAATGTGATTTTTAATGATAAAATGATCTGATTATGTACAAACATGCATGTCCTATTATTTTTGGGGGTGAAGGTTTCAAATGTTGAGAAAAGATTTGATTAGTTAAGAAGAAACGAAAGACCGTACAGAAATTTTCGAGTCCATTATTTTCATGACATTGCCATACCCATCTATTATCCAAGATTGTCAAGCTAGATTGTCTTACAATATCTAATAGCAGTAACTTAGATAGAGAGTAGTACCTCATCATATACTGCATAGAAATTGAGGTCAGGACCAAACATAAGGGCTGTAGCATATACTGCAACAGAAACTTTCTCAGGGAACTTTTCCATGGCAACAGAGATACAGGCTCCACCAAAGCTGTGGCCCACAAGGATAACTCTTTCATCTGCTGGAAGAGATGCCATGAATTCCATCAAAGGCTCAAGGTAATCTGATAGTGATCTGAGCTCATGTGCTTGGGTTGGGTGAATCCCGCTCGCAGCTAAGTCCAAGGCTGTTACATTATATCCAGCCGATTTCAGTAGGGTTGCCACTTTGTACCAACTCCATGCTCCATGACAGGTTCCATGAACCAGCACAAAATGCCTCTCCTTCTTCTCCATCTCCTCCACCTTGTGTTGCCAGTTGTGTGTGACTATCGATAATTGCTTAATCTTTTATACTTTCTAGAAGTTATATCATGTTTCCTGTGCGCATGTTACTTCTCTCTCACAAGTGGGGTCTACCCATGTGTGAGAGAGAAGTAACATGCACAGGAAACATGATAGAGTTTTTCTAATAGTTGGACATGCTAGCTTCTCAATTCTTCTTCTTCTTTTTTTTTGTTTTTTTGTTTTTTTAGTTTTTAGTTTTTTTTTTTTAATTTTAAATAGGGGTAAATTTTATGGTGAAACTAAATCCAAACGTTTGGCGTTTTTTTTTTTTTTTTTTTTTTTTTGAGAAGTCAATTTTCATGTGATTATGCATTGTTCAGTGGGTCTCATGCACTGTTCACGGGACTCATAAACTTTTTTTTTTACAAAATTTTCTTTAAAAATGAGTCCCATGACACTATTTACACATTTAAAAATTATTTTACTACAGTATTTTTAGCAAAATAAGTAATATCTAAACACATCCTAAGACACTACTTGTTAAGACTTGGAATTAGGAAGGCATAGAAGTATAAACCAAAACCAAAAAAAAAAAAAATTTATGAAACTCGCAAATACACAAAATTATTGAAAAGAGAACTTGACTTTGTTTTAAAAAATCTTCCAAATCATTTGAACCCTTTCTTTTGAAAAAAATAAAATATTGTAGTTGGTTTTCTTATAATCTACAAATAAAATATAATTTGAACTTATCATCCCATTAAATATTCAATAATCTACAAATCATTACACACAAACACTCAACAATTAACCAATGAATTTCAAAGTTGAAAATAATCTCAAATTTTATTTTATTTTTTTAAAAGATACTAACAGACAAACACTATAAGACAAGCATAATACAAACAAAATTTAACACTATCAAATGACAAACACACAGAACAGGACATGGCTGATGTCACTACTACAGTATTTTTTATAATAAAATATTACTTTAACTTTATTAAATGTTATCTGCCCCCTCTCTCTCACTTCTACTTTCGGTGAGTGTAAATTGTGGAGAAAGTTATCGAAAAAAATGGATATTTGTCTATAATTTACAAATTACATAGTAAAATGTCTTTATTTTGAAATTATTTAATAAAATGTTTTTATTTTTTTAACTCAATTTGAAAAAAAAATCTAGTTATAGGTGGAATTCGACATTAGCAACGTTGAGATTTATGCAAATTTTGTCAATTAAATTTTTTGAAAATTTAAGTGGAACTCAATATTGCTAATATTGAGTTTCACTTAAAAATATACATAGAACTCGATTTTGAAAATATCGAGTTTTACATAGAACTCGATTTTGTCAAAATCGAGTTTAAAAAACAATGAGATTTTTCTAAATAGTTTCAAAATATGGGCATTTTGCTGCATAGTTTGTAAATAAGGGGCAAATGGCCATTTTCCTTGAGAATTCTTTTTTCTCTGCCTCTTTTTTATTTTCTTCACAACTCAAATAATCAAATCAAGCTAATCAACTGGCAAATGTTTAGTAATTTTTGGCACTAGAGATTTAGATGTGGGAGATAGGATATTCCAATCCCAAAAAGAGGATAGATTAGATATAATACCAAATTTGAGAATGGTGGACTGGTGGTGGTGTGGTGCTAGTCTATTTACTGCTACCGCTGTGTTATGCTGTGCTGCCGTTGCCCACTTGCCCATGCCTAACTAAGGGTGGCAGAATCTGACACAACTAACCCGTTTATAAATAGGTCATAGGTTGAGGCTAAATGGGTTCGGGTCATATTCGGGTCAGCACAGCTGACTCGTTTAATAAACAGGTTGTGTTCGTGTTCAACATGCGAGCCCGTTTAACTTATTTCACCCATTTAGCATATAAATGTATTAACCTTTTTTTTTATTATTGCTTAATTTTGTTGTTGTAGTTATATGTTTATTACTATATTGATTGTAATTGCATTTTAATCTTAGATATATGGGAATTGATAATAGGTTATTTAGGTTAGGTATGACCTATTAATTAATCGGGTTATTAAACAGGTCATTTTATTGACCTTTGCATTACTTGTTAATTAAATAAGTTAAACGTGTCATGTCAGGTTGACTTGTTTAATAAATAGGTTAGGTTAGGATTAAGGATTCTTGACACGTTCACTAAATAGGTCAGGTTCAGGTCAACCCATATATTTGAATACTCATGACTCGACACAACACGACCCGACCCGCGAACACGAATTGCCACAACTAGGCCCAGCGTCTCTCTTTCCTTACCTTCTAGTCCCAAGTCACACTTAGTTTAGGTTTTCTTTCATTCTTTATTTTATTTTATTTTATTTTTTTTTTTTTTGTGTCTTGCATGCGTGTTGGGTGTCTTTTTCTTTTTAAACCCTTTCTCTCATCTTCCTTTTTTTTTTGGTGTATGTCTGCTTAGGTATTGTTTAGACGCAAGCTAATTTTTGAGCTGGTTAAATTTATTTTAAATTTTAGACTAATAAATTTTTTTTTAGCCCTTTAAAAAGATCAATAATATTGTTGAGTGGACAAAGTGAAATTTTATTGAAGCAAATTGTTAAAATTAATACATACATACATACATACATACATATACACACTAGATTTTTTTTTTTTTTTTTTTAAAAAAAATTTAGGGGGGGCAGTCCAAGAATAGCTCCATCCCTACTTGCCAAGTTACTTAAAAATGTCAACCTACAATATTACAAAATTTAGTACATAATTCTTATAAAGTATTATAAAGTGATGATTCACCGATCAATATCATTATTAAAATCTATCACTCACATTCATTACACTGTACACACTTTCCATGGAGGTTTTAAATATCTCCATGGAGGCAATGCCATTAAGGAGCAAATTGTCAAAAAAGTAAAAATGGGATGTTAAAACTTTGGAAGCCAATATCAAAATCATTGAATAACAGCAAAATCTTGACTCTTTCTGTTCTTTGTTGGCACATTAAGTAGTAAATATAATTTTGTGGAGATAGGGGCGATGGTTAGAAAGAACACATTTAGTTTTGTTATTTCCTCTAGAATATTCTTTGAGAAGTTGTTTTAAGTTTAAGTTTAATGATGTTGGTGTTAGATTTCTTTTCAGTCGTTTTTAGAAGTCTTTATTTTAGGGATTTAGTTGGTGACAGACAATATCTTAACCCTTCTCTCTCTCTCTCTCTCTCTCTCTCTCTCTCTCTCTCTCTCTCTCCATATATATATATATACACACACACACACATATATTAAATCATTCAACAATCTCAATAGATAAAAAATCAAGATTATAAATAAATATATGAAAATATTGATATTTAATATATTGTAATGGTAAAAAATAGGTTCAATATTTTAGGTATTACGTTATAAATAAAAATATGAAATATAGATATTTAATATATTTGTAATGGTAAAAATTAGGTTTAATATTTTAGGTGTTATACCTTAAATTTTCAATCAAATTCAACCAGATGACTATGTTTAATAATACAATATAAATTTGGTTATCTTTATTTTAAGAACAATAAATTCGATCATATGGTTCATTGATCAATGCAAACATCTGATTTAATTTTAATTGAAGATCCTAGGGTAAAACATCAAAGAAATATTACCTAAATTTTGCTCAAACAATAAAAGATGAAACTAAATATATATATTTTTTGATAATTATGTTGCCATACTTCATAATAGTACTTGAAATACTAATTAATAAACGATTATAATGAATATTAGAGCATTCGATTTGTAGTGAAATTGTAATATTTTGTACAAGTATAATTGGGGAAATATTTAGTAATTATTTTATATTTTTATTAAAAAAATAAAGAACATGAATTTTTCAAAATAATTTTCCCAACTAATAACAACCCAAGTTTGTAGTGACCAAATGCAGGACTATTTTCATAGCTTTTCGAGAAATCAAGTTTTTGCACAGCGTCTAGAATAGTAATAGAGCAACCGATGCTCTTTGCCAAAATGGCTGTAATCAATCTGATGTTTTTGTTTTTAACTCTTGCATAACTTGTAATCAATCTTTATTTTTTTTATTTTTTATTTTTTGGCAATAAAAAAAATGGTTAGATAAGGCGATAAGTGTGGCCTCCCTATCTGAGGGTGACCATAGTAGCACCCTAACTGTTTTTAGGCTAAGACCCCATACCACAGTTACCAATGAGTTAGGTGAACATCCTACAGGTGAGGTATAAGGAGCCGCAACACATTATTAGTAGGGGAACTCAAACCATTCCCTAAGACATGTTGGCCCAAGCCCTTACTACTAGGCTAATGACTTGTTTGGGTTATTAATGATTCATTAATATGCATTTTGTTCTAACCAAAATCAAATACAAGCCAAGACCGGAACAATGAAAAGGAAAGAAAAATCCTCTTATCATTGGTCAAAATTTCTTCAACTTTTAGCTCTTGATTCCACTTTTGGGAGACAGTATCTCAAATAAAACCTTAGACTTCAGTTTTTGTCATGGTAACAATCCCCCTATGGCTGGAGAAATTATAGAGTCCTCTGGTGGACAAATGATGTGGTCCACTATTCCACTAAAAAACATCCACTTGTTTAAAATTGCTGAGTTAGTAATTAATTTCTATTTAAAAAATTTTTATAACTAACAATTTTAAACATGTGGAAGTTTTTTAGTAGAATGGTGCATTACATCACTTGTCCACCATGTGAATCTTATAATTTCTCCTATGGCTGTGTCCCACACCAATAGTAAAATGGAATTTTGAGTTGATCATAACGACATGTCCCATACCGATAGTCCAACAGAGGACATTTTTTTTTTTGGTGTGTTTTGGAGTGCTAATAAATACTAAAACATCCGATGCTAGTGCTTTAATAAATGAAATAGTAAGCAAATCCAACCACTCTTATTCAAATAAACGCGTAGTTTAAAATTTTAGCAGAGGAAGGAGGATTAGAGCATCCATAGCAGTGTAGCTAAAAATATAGATATTTAGTTTCACCAAAAGTTATTTTATCTATTTTACCTATACACATGCTGCAGCAGTGGATCTATTTTAGCTTTCAAAAAAATAAAATAATATATCAACTCCAATAAAATAATACATACTACTACCAAAAAACACCATAAATGGCACAATCCACAACCACTGCCAAAGAACAACCACCCACAACCGCCCAACAACAACTAGCAAGCCAAGACCACCCACAACCATTGCCAAAAATCCAACAAATTTGAGCTTGATTTTCAGACCAAGAGCGTTGAGCTAGCACCCCAGACCACCATCAAACCCACCATCTGAGCTTGATCAAGAGAGAGAAGAAACAAGACCAAGAGGCACAAAACCCACAATCAAACCCAAACCACCATTGAACCAGACCAGCCATTGCCGATCATGTTATCGCTGACCCATTAACCCACGCCATCCACGAAACCCACCGACCCATGCCATCGTTGAACACACGAAAAGAGGAGAGAAAAGATAGCGAAGAGATAGAGAAGGAAGAGAGAGGGCTGAGACTCTTGAGTCTGACGAAAAGAAAGAGAAGGAAGGGAGAGAGAAAAGTTAAATAATTTTTTTTTTTTTTTTAGCTTTGCACTACAGTGCACATCTATAGATGAATGTGCACTGTAGTTGAACAAGTAAAATTTTTACCTATGCCTCCACTGCTACAGCATGGTTTTTAGGGGTTTGAGGAGCTAAAAATACCAATATGGCTTTTTAACACCACTGCTGTGGATGCTCTGGGGGACCATGGCTCCCTTGACTTTTCAAAAATCCTCCCTCCCTCTTTTTGATTAAAAAAATTTATATAATTTTGGGCATAATTTTAAACATGTCATGACTTTTTTTTTTTTTTTTTTTTCAAAGATGAACACTTGTTTGAAGTAAATTCTTTTTACATGAGAAAATATTATATGTTAAATCAAAATTACAAATATTTCATGTATAAGTAATAAATAAATATGATATATATATATGTAAGGTCACAATTCATAGCCCAAGCCCAAAAGATATGGGATATGAGCCCAATGAGCCTAGTATAATGAATTTGTAGAGAGTGTATGAAAGAGCTGGGCTTGTGGTGGATTGGACAACGGTTAATAAGGATTTCAAAAGAAGAACTAGCATGAAACACATGTAAACTTCAATACAATAATCATCTGAGGAGATAGATTTTGAAGTAATCTATTCTTAAGGTTAATACAGTTTTTAATTCAACAGTGATTGCCTTTTTCCGTCTCCCCTCTTATGGGAGGTCTTTTACATTATATAGTTCCTTCTAGACTCTCTTGATCATACACTTGTTAATAATCTAAGCCTTTACTTGAATACATGTCCCATCAAACATCTTCTTTAGCTCTCTATGAATGATGGTAGCTGAGACTGTACTGTTCAGGGGTCTTCTCCACATAAATGTGGCCAGAAAAGTTGCTGCAGTGCATTTAATGCGGTGGTAGCAGCTTTTCTTTTAGATATTTCTGTGTTCTTATCACCTTTGTATGTACTTGAGATTCATCCTGATTATCGTTGAAACTCCCTAGAAAGTCACCTAAATTACCCAAATGCGTGTTTGACCGATATTCATCGTATCCGAGAGGGAACTACTCCTCAGACTATATGCCTCAATTCTTTTCTTCCATGATTCTCAACTTTGGGGTCTCTTCCAATCATGTACTCCTCCTCGGATATATCCATGTTCTTGGATAAGGCCCAAGGTCCAACATACAAATTTGGGTTTTTATCCCTCCAGGGTTTATATAGAGGACAAAAAATGAGTGGGAGTTATCTGCCCAAACCGAAAGGAGAAATATCAGCCGTTAGATTGATACCTCACCGTTAGATGCAAGGGACACAGCTCGCCTGGAGTAATTAATGAGCTTCGCGGATTTCGAAACATCAATAACAAAATGATGCACACAAAACCATACCCAGCACATGTAAACTCAGTATTTTGCATTTCTAGCCCTAATATCTAAGACAAATCAAAATCCCACTCTTTCTCCTGGATGCGAGGGAAAAACCTAAATTTTGAGAAGCTATTGTGGGAATAAAAACCCAAATTTGTATGTTGGACCTTGGGCCTTATCCAAGAACATGGATATATCCGAGGAGGAGTACATGATTGGAAGAGACCCCAAAGTTGAGAATCATGGAAGAAAAGAATTGAGGCATATAGTCTGAGGAGTAGTTCCCTCTCGGATACGATGAATATCGGTCAAACACGCATTTGGGTAATTTAGGTGACTTTCTAGGGAGTTTCAACGATAATCAGGATGAATCTCAAGTACATACAAAGGTGATAAGAACACAGAAATATCTAAAAGAAAAGCTGCTACCACCGCATTAAATGCACTGCAGCAACTTTTCTGGCCACATTTATGTGGAGAAGACCCCTGAACAGTACAGTCTCAGCTACCATCATTCATAGAGAGCTAAAGAAGATGTTTGATGGGACATGTATTCAAGTAAAGGCTTAGATTATTAACAAGTGTATGATCAAGAGAGTCTAGAAGGAACTATATAATGTAAAAGACCTCCCATAAGAGGGGAGACGGAAAAAGGCAATCACTGTTGAATTAAAAACTGTATTAACCTTAAGAATAGATTACTTCAAAATCTATCTCCTCAGATGATTATTGTATTGAAGTTTACATGTGTTTCATGCTAGTTCTTCTTTTGAAATCCTTATTAACCGTTGTCCAATCCACCACAAGCCCAGCTCTTTCATACACTCTCTACAAATTCATTATACTAGGCTCATTGGGCTCATATCCCATATCTTTTGGGCTTGGGCTATGAATTGTGACCTTACATATATATATATCATATTTATTTATTACTTATACATGAAATATTTGTAATTTTGATTTAACATATAATATTTTCTCATGTAAAAAGAATTTACTTCAAACAAGTGTTCATCTTTGAAAAAAAAAAAAAAAAAAAAGTCATGACATGTTTAAAATTATGCCCAAAATTATATAAATTTTTTTAATCAAAAAGAGGGAGGGAGGATTTTTGAAAAGTCAAGGGAGCCATGGTCCCCCAGAGCATCCACAGCAGTGGTGTTAAAAAGCCATATTGGTATTTTTAGCTCCTCAAACCCCTAAAAACCATGCTGTAGCAGTGGAGGCATAGGTAAAAATTTTACTTGTTCAACTACAGTGCACATTCATCTATAGATGTGCACTGTAGTGCAAAGCTAAAAAAAAAAAAAAAATTATTTAACTTTTCTCTCTCCCTTCCTTCTCTTTCTTTTCGTCAGACTCAAGAGTCTCAGCCCTCTCTCTTCCTTCTCTATCTCTTCGCTATCTTTTCTCTCCTCTTTTCGTGTGTTCAACGATGGCATGGGTCGGTGGGTTTCGTGGATGGCGTGGGTTAATGGGTCAGCGATAACATGATCGGCAATGGCTGGTCTGGTTCAATGGTGGTTTGGGTTTGATTGTGGGTTTTGTGCCTCTTGGTCTTGTTTCTTCTCTCTCTTGATCAAGCTCAGATGGTGGGTTTGATGGTGGTCTGGGGTGCTAGCTCAACGCTCTTGGTCTGAAAATCAAGCTCAAATTTGTTGGATTTTTGGCAATGGTTGTGGGTGGTCTTGGCTTGNCTGATTGTGTCATCGCTTACACGTGCGAGGCTGATTATGTCATTGCTTACACGTGCGATGATGTGTGATTGGTTCTTGTATGACACTTGGCGAATTTCTGTTGGCTTCTGAATAGCAATAGTAAAACCTAGCAGTAGCATGTGGCGCTTTGTAATTGGCTGCATTTTGTGGACTTGGTAGTGTGACGTGTCAGCTTGTGATAGGTCGGGAATTTTCCCTGTCTACAACATCAACTAGAAGTCTCCACTTCCATGATTAAGAAAAACTATTTTAGTTGATGTGTTATAGTCTTCGCAGATGAAACGCTCAATTTTATCACCGACTACAAACTATATTTTGAGTTTACAAGGAATTTGTGATTTATATATTCTGTAACTAAATCACATACAATGCATTTCAAGGACTATGATAATGTCCTATTAATTCATTTATAAATGGTCTCATATAATTAAACAATTTAATTATTTATGATATGCCAATAAATTAGATTTTAGGGTATAAACCGCAACACTCTTATCATTGTAAAATTTGGCATATAAGTTTTTTTTAATAGACACGAAAAGGATTTAAACAATATCCATTCTATTCTATAGCAATTGCTCTCTACCATTATATCAAAAACACTAATAGATTTTTTATTTATATTTATTTTATTGTTGGTAAGATTTGATTCCAGATCTCATATTTGACAATGAGAAATTTCATCACTTTTTTTTTGTGATAATTTGATAATCACATCAACCAAAAAGGGAGATTGAAGCTTAATTATCCTCAAGAAGGAAAGCAAGTAATGTAAGTGAATTACAATGCTCTTACTTGCCTCAGGTTAACAAAAAACCTGTAATCTAGGTGGAACCCGCATTTGACTTACAGCAGAACTTGTAATCTTTTTTTTTTTGAGAAGTTGCAGAACTTGTAATCTTTTTTTTTTTGAGAAGTTGCAGAACTTGTAATCTAATAGTAGGATTGCTAAAAAATCAATCCAATTAATAGTTAAGAAATATAGCTTAAAAAAATACTCAATTTAGAGATTACGAGTAAGTTTATCTATACATTTGAATGAGGTAAAAATAATGTCTTTTCGCTTAAGGTAAAGGACATCCTTGTAGTAGTCTTCACCTAGCTAAACGTATATCTTGCATAGTACAAAACTAATGAAACATTATTTTCAATTAGCCGTGAGAGAATAGGAATAAAATTTGTAGGCTAAAATCACAAATTGTATACTTTTAACTTTGTTTGTTCCATGACAATTGTTTTTTATCATTAGGTCAAGATATAAATTATTTTTGGTGTTTGGGGGGGGGGGCTTTGAACACCAAATTTCTTATTCAACGACAAAAAACTTTAGCCTAACTAGAACCCACTATCTCCATTAACTTAAATTGGGTATAACATGAACAAAAGAAGAAGAATCTTAGAACCACATAACAAGGATATATTATCAATTTTTTGATTTTCTTTTGTAAGTATAACGGGAAAGAAACCATGCAAAAAAAAAAAAAAAAAAAAATTCATGTTGTGTTAGAAAGAATCTTAGAACCACATAACAAGGATATATTATCAATTTTTTGATTTTCTTTTGTAAGTATAACGGGAAAGAAACCATGCAAAAAAAAAAAAAAAAAAAAATTCATGTTGTGTTAGAATGCGGGAGCTTATTTTTATTGGTTATTTGATTTTAAAAATAAAGTGGGTAAAAGTACAACCATACCTAAAAATATTAAAGCTTTTTTTTTTTTTTTTTAAAGTTGCACATAAACTGTAAATGAATTGAATGATTTTTGTAACATGTCATTAATATGGTCGACTATCTTGATGCACATATACTTAAATATAAGTCACTTCCTTCAAAGCCAATCACTACTAATCCTAATCATATATGAAGAATTTTTGTGTTGTTTTTTAATGTTGAGACCCTCTAAAAGGGGCACAATCATTAGAAGGTAACATCTTACAAATATAAGAACCGTCTGTATTGGTGAGCTTAAATGGCCACTAGCTGCTTCACATTCATTGGAAATGCGTATTGCAAAGAACCATCAAATATGCGATCCACAATGATGCGATGAGCTGCCTCTGTAGGATGGACTTTATCAAAGAAGACATAGTCACTTCTGTTGGAGCAATATTTTGCAATTGGCAGGCAAAAAATCTTAGCATTAAGGGTCCCCAGCCCACAACAAGCAGCTTTAACCTCTACAAATCCTGCAGTCAAATATGAAAAAGGTCTTTAATCATTCTTTTTTATCACGAAAAATTGAAGGGAAAACAAACTATATGTAGAAAACAAACCAAGCAGTGCCTACTTAACAATGTGTCTATTTTGGACTTTCTAACCTAAAACCTACAGTATGACTTCGGAGAATAAAATGACATAAATGAATTCAAGTCATCGACTACTGATTAGTTTGTTGAGGAACTATAACGAAACCCAAAATTCTAAAGTTTGGTTGTTATTGTAATTGGGTCTTTTAGTTTATATTTTTTAATCTCTACTTTGTAAAAAGAAGATGATCAGTTGTACCATAAGCAGCTGGTCTCTGAACGAAGTCAAACAAAGCCTTGTAAGTGTCAAAGTAGGAGTAGTTTATGTCTTTAAGATCTGACTTCAATTCCTGCAACATTGAAATAAGAGCTTTACTGTACTTATCAGACCAGAAATTTATTTCTTCGTCGCATTCTTCATTTTTGATCTCCCTCCTCCTTGCTGGGCAGCACCCAATTGACCCAATTCCAACAATCACAAATTTACGTGCACCAAAACCGTATAACCGCTGCACAAAGTTTTGATAAAGAAATGATCAGCAAAGACCCAAATTGAATTACACTATAATGTTTCTTGGAGTCAAAGTGAACCTCTAACTCTAATGTTTGTCACATTTAAGTTTCAAGGCAAGTAATAAACTTAGGTACCTTTAATTTAGCTTCGATTGAAAGGACCATTGAATCGACGTACTGAAGTGAGGTAGTCTTGTTTTGGAGATCGGACGATTCGAAGTAGCGAAAGATGTCGTTGCTTCCAATCACAAAGGTAAAAACTGATTTTGATAAATGATTTTTTGCACCAGAGGATCCTAGTTGTTTGTACAGGTCTTTATACACGATTGAGAAGTAGTCCAATTGTTGTGTCAAATGTATTGACTGGGACTGCACGAGTGAATATAAAACAAAACAATTTAATATTTATCAGCTAAACATCTTACTCTTTTTTGAGAAACAATAATTATAATAACTATTGGCTATAATAAAACTCCTACAAGTAGTGGGAATCGGGTTCATGGGTTTGGGGTACGATTCGTGGATTTTCAAAGTATCTAAATAGGATAGATAATAGAATAATATAACTAAATGCTCGAATATCACTTTCTTATTAAAAAAAAAATTGAGGTTAGACTATGTGGGAATGATATCATTCTCACGACTTGTCACATTACTAAATTATTGGATGAAGTTGTCTTCACGACATTTTTTTTTTTGTTTTAAAAAGTTTACAAACATAAAAAATTTGATATCTATTGATATAACAAATTATTAGCGATAAGTAAAAAAATAATATTAATAATGACTAATTAGTGATCCGCTCAGATGAGAACTTGTAACTAGTAAAATGGTGTGAAAAATGTTATCAAAATTTTTGTGTTTTATCTTTTTTGTTTTTTCTACACAAGTCGAAGGATTAATGGGCTCTTAACACCTCAAGTCCTCAACTATCAAATACAAAGTGGCTTTCTTGCTTCTTTAATGGAAATATCTGGCTTTAGGTATATGGGCCAAATTTAAAAAGCCTATCTTTGGGCCTCATCAGGTCTTTTCAATAGCCCAGTGGTCTTCAAATTTCATGTGGGCTATGTTCGTTTTTCAATTGGGGGAACAAAAAGGGGTACATAATAGCCCAATTGTGGGTCACAACTCTTTTGAATCTTTAGATGAAACTTACACACAACACGACACATAGCAATAGTCAAACTATTGCATAGCCGTGAAGGAAGAGAATAATAGCCGTAGCCGTAGCTTAATTGATAAAGGTTTTATGTTGTACAAGAAACTAATATGTACTTATCAAAAAAAAAAAAAAAACTAATATGTGAGACTCTCCTGTCTTCATACCAAGAAATTTATGATTAATACAAAAAATGGAACAGAAAAAAAAAATGAAGATAATCAAACAAAATAATAGTCTTAAAGACACCAAACATATATAGCATTAATTAGTGGAAGATCTTGTTTCACTTACCAGTGGGTTGTTCTTCCCACCCAAAATTCTGGCACCACCAGAAGCAAAGCTAACACCGTTTAGAAACGAAACGTTATTATTCTCGTTGGACTTATCTACTAGAGAAAGGTATGGTGGTGAAGTCGGCAATCCTAATTTCTCAGCTGCCACACAATGTTCCATTCATTTCCCATAGAAATTTACGTTAAAACAAACAAACAAACAAACACCACATATTACTTACCAAGAAAATCTGCAGCATTCATGCCATTAGTAAATCTCCCATTTGCTTTTTGGTTAGGAAGGTCGATGCCATAGTAAGGGAGATCAGCCTTGGCAATAGAGAGCTTTAGGTAATTGTTGTTTCCCACATCTACCAATGAATCTCCAAACACAAACATGGCTGGAACCATTTGAGCCATTGAAAGGTTGAAGCTTATAATGATGAAGAAAGTCAGTAGCAGAACTTTGCATTCCATTGTGCTAAGCAAACCTGACTCTCTCTCTCTCTCAAATTGATATGTTGGAACAGTGAAGGGTTGGGATTTAATTTATAGAGCAGATGAGATGAGGTGTGTATTATGTTTGTAATAAACAATGCCTTAGAAGACATTTCCTGCATGGCCTTAAAAAAGACATTTCCATTGGACACTCTTGAGTCTTGAAAGGTTATTAGATTTTTTGTTTTTCACAACTTCCGTTTATTTTGAGTAAAAATATTTTATGGAAAATTGATACGTTTCTTGTATTTACTATTCAATCACAATCCGGAAAAGTCTATTCCTGAAAACATTTTTGTTACTTTCTTCCTCCATATTTATTGTAAATTCCAAATAATTAAATGAACCAAAGCTTTCAACCACATAAATATGATTTTTTTTTTTTGTTACATAATTATATATGCCAAAAAATAATATTGAAAACATTTTTGTTACTTAGCTAGCATAGAAAATCGTAACTCTAAATATCCATATGAACTAAAACTTTCGATCACAATATGAATATTTTGTGGTATAATTAGAATTTTTTTTTTCTTTTTTGCAAATACACACCTGTCCACTATATGTAGCCTGTAGAGACCCAAATAGAGCAATCCTTCATGAAATATTATATATATATATATATATATATCTAAAAGTTGTTTAATCATGTCTATATATAAATATATCTAGTTATTATTATTATTATTATTATTATTTGTTAACCCATATCAGCGGTCACATCATCCACATATTTCTAACATTTTCTCCCTCAATTTTAACTATTTTTCTCCTTATTAAATTCTCACCTTACAATTACACTTCTTCAGTCTTTTTGACATTTTTATATTCCTACTACCCTATACTCTACAATTCAACCATTTTTTTTAATGAAATTAGACAAAAGGTTGTAGGGGCCTTTTTTGTGTTATGCTTTGGGCTGGGCGGCCTCCTGCGGTGATGGGTCCGAGTATTCTGAGTATGAGAGTTGAAACCGACCCAACTGCAACTCACTTTAGGCCATCTTGTGCACAAACTTTGCCTCGTCTGCTAGGAGAGTACTTATGGCAGGCAGAGCTGTTTTTTAGTAAGTCACGACAGGCACATATAATAACAAAAGAAAACAGTATATAATGGTTTTTCCTTGATGGAAAATAACCAAGTAATCTCTATTTTTTATGACAATCACAGTAATGACAATGGCTTTACAAAAGAAGTGAAAGATTAAATGACAACATTAATTAATCAAAGAAATAATATCAAGTTAAGTTTCAGTTCGTAGTGGCAAAGACCAAAGAGGAAGAACGCTTCCTCTCAATGAAACTAATCTCCCAGGAAAACATCCTGTCATGGGGATTAATGAATTTGAGGGAATCGGACCTAAATGATTAGTGGCCAAAAGAATCACTATTGTTTAATCGTCTTCAAAAGAGTGGGATTTTGAGGGGGAGAGAAGGGAATCGACCTATTGGTGCATGCCCATTACACTTTTTATCTTTGTTTTTTGTTTTCTCTCTTATCTTTTCTTCTTTCTTTTCTTTTTCTTTTGCTTTCCTTTTACTTCGTGATACCTCTATTTTTTGATCTCTTTTACAGGGCATGGCAAGGGTCCTTTTATAGGGCTTGCCGTGACCGGATTTTACCACTTTACCCCCTTAACCACCTTTGTCTGGTCTGGGTGTACTTGTCGACCACCTAGAGGCTCGTTTGTGTACCACTTACCCTCGCCAGACAAAGGCAGGTTTCTGTTGTTTGTTAGTCCGCCATGACATCCTCTCCTACCATGGCGTAAATGCTTTTTCTCTCTCTCCATGGCATGAACCCAACGGTTCCCCCCTCAATGTTGCCTCTTTTAGGCGGTTTGTCATCCCAACAGGACGTACCTCCCAAAAGGGCTTGGGCAGGAACCGCAAAATAGATCTTTTCCCCTCTCCTCACCACTAAACCACACCCCCCTTACCTCTTACCTCTGACCCATGGCCCCACCACGTCCTATATTGGCTAGGTCTAGGCTGGTGGTGCTTGGGCCTTACGTGTGTCTTCCCGTTATGTATGTTCAAAATTTGCCTGCTGCTCATGCATTTGCTGCGATCTGGAGCTTTGTTTGCACAGTCTATCACGCTTCTTTATTCTTTTACGTGGGCCGTTTGCATAATTCATTGTTCCCTCTAGGGACTGGGCTTTACTTGGTACTGGGCTTCTTATTTCTTTCAGCTCACTTCTTAATTATCTTAGCTTCCTACCACATTACTTGACATTTCCTGCCGCGGCGATTTGCTCTTGCTGGGCATTTTTCAGGCCTGCCGTTCCATTCTTTCTCCCAATGGCTTAATATGGCCGCTGGTGCTCTTACTTATGGGCTTCAGTGTCCCTTTCGTTTTCCCTTGGGCCTATGGCCCATTTACTTTCTTGGACTTCCTCGACCCACTCACTAACTCTGCATTCCCATGGGCTTTTACTAACTTGATTGGGCTTCCCCGAACCAATTTTCTTATTCTCATCCTTGGGGTTCATGGGCTTGCCATCAACCCCTACTTTCTTTGTTTACATTGCCTTGAGCCTACCGCGTCCCATTCTCACTTTTCCATACCATATACTGCCCATAGGTGCCATTTCTCTCTTTCAGGGCCCTTTGGGCCCATTTACTTACTCAAGACCCATTTGTTTATGTTATGAGCCTATGATCCATTATTCCTGCCACTTGGGCTTAATGGTTTTATACTATACTTGCCACTTCTATTTGTTGCTTGCGTTGCTAAGTTGGGCCTGTTTTACAAAAATGACCCTCAACAAAGGTCTTAATTGAATAACTTTAAAACTTAGAAAACTCAATTGAAAAAAAGAAGAAGAAGAAGAAGAAGTAAAGTTAAAAGCCTAAAATGTCAAACTTAGAGGGTGCACTTTGCATTTTAGCCTTTATTTTTTCCTTTTATGTACCATACGTACTTAATCTCTAATTGTTCATTTATTATTATAAAATATATACTAAATATGACAATAATATTAATGGTTATATGTCACAAATCACAATTAATGAAACATCTTTTATGGGACATGATATGCAAATTTAACAACAAACCATACCAACTATCTCCTTATAAATGAACACTGAGTGTTGTTTGTTTTTGATAATCCCAATGATATTGAAAGAATCCTCAAAAACCAACCTTGGAGTTTTGATAAACATCTAGTAATGATGCAAAGGTACAGTACAGATTATCTGGTGCACGATGTGATTTTTTCAAAAACCTTATTCTGGGTTCAGGTTCATGATATCCCAATTCGATTTATGACGAAGGAAGTGGTAGAGAACATCTGCGACATTGTTGGGGAAGTTCAGAAATCAGCTGGAGCAATAACTGATGAAGGTGGACATTTCATTTGGGTTCGAGTAATGATTGATATTACACTACCTTTATGCCGAGGTATGGTGATTACGTTAGAGAATAGGTCAAAACATTGGGTCCGATTCAGATATGAGTACTTACCAAATCTTTGTTTCTAGTGTGGGTGCTTGAACCATGCTGACAAAAGTTACGAGTTGTGGTTGCAGAGTAAAGGCACGCTTAAAGTGGAACAACAGCAGTACAATTCCACTCTAAAGGCTGCCCCATACACGTCTAGTGGAAGAGATGTTATCGTGGTACCTAGTTTCTACGACAACAGACACCTATTCACGAGAAAAGAATTCCAAGAGGCAAGGGATAGGGCAGAGACAAGGGTGAACAATCCAATAACCAACTGGCAATGGAAACTCAGGCGGAGACGAATCAGGCAAATTTGGTAACCAATGAAGGAGTTATTCCGGTAATTAATATCAATGAATTACCCGTTGCAAATGAGCCTGCCATTAATGCCATGTTACTCCCTAATGAGGATATTGATTCAATTCCTCCAATGGCTGTCACGGTGTTAACAGAAGCAAACAATAATGGGGAACTGAAAACTAAGGAACAAGAGTTAATTCCGGACTCAATAACTCCTGAGAATTTATTTGATATTCAAATCAAATAGATTGATACGGATTTGGCTCGACATGATAAGGATCAAAATATTAAGGGCAATTCGGTGAGGGCCATTAATGGGAGAAGTAATTCCGATGTTTCCAATTTCGTTCCACTAGTTAAAAACAGGGGCACACGGAAGTCGGCTGGCAACCAAGAAAAAAAATTCTTTGCCGTAAAGGCAGCTCCTATTCACATCCAAAGCTTGACAAACCCTAATCCTAAGTGTTCTAAAAAATCAACAACATGGACTAAGCAAGCTCGTAGACCTACACAGGGCAAATGGTCTCGACTTCGACAAGCCCAGGTTTCTTCTCCTTCTCTTCGGGAAGAAGATAAGGGTCTAGGTAAAAGAGTAATGGATGACAATAGAATTCTCCCTGAGCTACCAAATAAGAGGCGACAAGTTTCCTAGAAGGATGTCTCTCAATCACAAGTTTCCAGATGCAATGATTCTCTTAGTAATGATCTGTCATGGGCTTGGGAACCCATGGACAAAGAGAGAGCCTGGTGAAATATTAAGTGCAAAACATCCCTCTACCATGTTCATAGCCGAAAAATGGGTAGACGAAGCAAGGCTAGAGCACATCCTCAGTTCGATTAAGTCTTTGATCAACAACAATTCTATCGTGGAAGCAGCTTTCATGGATTTCAAAGAGTTGCTGTCATGGATGATCAGAAAGGAACAAAATAAAAAGTCATTCTCGGTCATGTTTTGGATATTAGGGACACATCGGAATCGGGTCCAAACTAACCAACCTTGTTGCATTCCAAAGTAGCTGGTCAACGTGGCCAACGAATTCCTACCAGAATTCCAGGCAGTGCAACAACCTCCCCAACCACAGTCCACCCCGATCCGAGTTCACTGGAGAGCTCCTATCTTGGACATGGTTAAGGTCAATCTTGAGGATGCATGATTCAGTTGGGGGCAAAAACCAAGGTTCGGTGTGGTTTTAACAAGATGTTTAAGTAAATTACATTACTCTCATGTTAAGAGAAAGGGTACTATGGTTGCTTTTGTTTTAGCTCTGTTTGTTTTAATTGTTTTAGATTATAGGGCGTGGATGGAGGATGCTCCCCCACAGTTCCTTTCTTTTGTTTCTAGTAGACTCTGATGTTTTTCTTTGAATAAAAGGCACCTCGTTAATTCTCAAAAAAAAAAAAAAAAAACTATCTCCTTATAAAATCATAGGATGTTTGTTAAACCATTAAACTAGGTTAACCTCAATTGTTTCTAAAAAAAAAAGGTTAACCTCAATTTGTGAGTGGCCTGCTTCATGAGGTAGACTCACAAGATACCACTTCCTATTTCAAAGGTTGGACTCTTTTTAATCTGTCTCTTATGGTCACTTTGAATAGAGGGAGAGGGAAAGGGAGAGGGAGAGGGAGGGGGAGGGAAACTAAAATAGAACTGGCCGAAAATTAACAAACTGACTATTAATCTATTAGTTATTGTAATTAGCTCCTTCTACTACTAGTAGACTTGCAGAATAATATAAGGAAAAAAGCATCTATTTGAAAGTGGTTAGGGAAGTTTCTTGCGAACACATAATGTTCCACTAGAATTATTCTTTATTGAAAAATAATCAATAAAGAATTAGAAGACAGCCCTATAATGCGTTCTATCGTGAGTACCCAATACTAATTTGAATGGTTATTTTCTTCCATTAATTTTTTTTAGATACAATAGAATTTTACTCTATGGTATTCGCTCCATAATAATTGTTCTTTATTATCAGGCCAAGATACTAATCGATTTTAAATATAAGCATTGAATACCATATTTCTTATTCAATGACAAAAAAGTTTACTAATTGAGCTAACTAAAACCGGCTTCCTCCATTAAGTATAAGCATTGAATACCATATTTCTTATTCGACCACAAAAAAGTTAATAATTGAGCTAACTAAAACCGACTTCCTCCATTAAGTTCATTTGCGTATAACACAAACATAAAAATCTTAAACATGTGAACTGCATAACAAGGGTATATTATCAATTTGTTTAAATTTTCTTTTGTAACTATAACCGGAGGAAACCATGCAAAAAAACACTTTCTTGTGTTAGTTTGGAAGAGCTTATTTGTATTGGTTTATTTGATTTTAAAAATAAGTCGTGTAAAAGAACAACCATATAAGTCACTTCCTTCAAAGCCAATCGCCACTAATCCTAACCATAAGAAGATTTTTTGTATTGCTTTTTAATGTTGAAACCCTCTAAAAAGGGCACAATAATTAGAAGGTAACATCTTACAAATATAGGGACTGTCTTAATTGGTGAGCTTAAATAGCTACTAGCTGCTTCATATTCACTGGAAATGTGTACTGCAAAGAACCATCAAATACATGATCCATAGAGATGCGATTAGCTGCCTCTGTAGGATGGACTAGATCAAAGAATACGTGGTCGCTTCTGTTGGAGCAATAGGCTGCAATTGGCAGGCAAAAAATTTCAGCATTAAGGGTCCCCAGCCCGCAACAAGTAGCTTTAATTTCTACAAATCCTGCAACCAAATATGAAGGGTCTTCAATCATTCTTTCTTTCCTTTTTTTATATAATGAAAAATTGAAAGGAAAATAAACTAAAGGTAGAAAAATAAAGCAGAAATTATGAAAAGGGCATAGAATTTCGGAAAACCTAGTACCTACTTAACAAAGTGTCACTTTTGGACTTTCTTTAAGTGATTTTTACATCCATTTTCATGTTGGGAAATTGCCTCAAATTTTAATTGTGACTTGAAAAGTCAATTGGGTTTCCTAGTTAAAGAAGGAAAAATTAATTTGAGTTTCCTTGTTATAGAAGGAAATACTATTCCTTAGTGTAAAAAGAAGTCTATTCATTATTAAAGAAGTAGAATATTTATAATTTAAGAGGAAATAGACTTCTTATTAAAGGGGTAATATATTCCTAGTCCAAGAAGGAATAACAAAAGAGTCTTATAAATAAACAATACTACAAAGAATTTGATGGCTTTGGCCCAAGGGTCCTCCTTATGGGGAGAAAAAATAAAGCGTGAAACCAAGAGAGAGAAAAAAAAAATTTCGTTTGGGAGGAACGCAAGAAGGAGGAGAGCAACAACAAGGATTGCCGCAAAAGAGACACGAGAAAGAGTAGCCAAGAGGGAGCTATTTAGAGAAAAAGAAAATAGCCAAAAGAGAGCTATGCATGGAGAAGAAAATAAAAAGGAGAGAGCAAAGTGTTACCACCTTTGAAAGAAATAATTAGTGTGTGTGTGAGCAAAGAAAAATAAGAGAGATTTTTCTTTAGTTGTGAGACATACACAAGAATTATTTTAATTGATTTGATAATAATGAAATTATTCGGAGTTTGTCCTGTGATTTTTTTCCCTTCAAAGAGAAAGGGTTTGCCACGTAAATTTTGTGTTCTTGTATGTGATTATTATTTCTAATTGCTAATATTGTTGATAATATTATTTGGGACCCAACATTTCAAGCTATAGAAGGGACTAATTTGGCAAAATGAGTTGGCTTTTAATGAGTTTATCCAAGTTGAGAGAACAATACAAGAAAGAGGAATGTCTAAAATAATATTAGTAGAAGTAATATAAATAAGCATGTTAAGTAAGGAAGTAGTATAAATTATGAATTTGTAGATGCTAAAACTCTGATTATTATGTTAAGGATCTATAGTTGACTCCAAAATTATAGGAGTAAGGCTTGATTATTATTGTAATTGTCTTTATAATTTCTATTTTGTGCTCTCTAATTTATACAAAGAAAACAATCAGTTGTTCCATAAGCAGCTGGTCTCTGAATGAGGTCAAGAAAGACTAGAGTCAGAGGAGGAGTAGTACATATCTCTTTTAAGTTCCGACTTCAATTCCTGCAACATTGACATAAGGCCTTCATTGTACTTAACAGACCAGTAATTCATTTCTTCGCGGCATTCTTCATTTTTTTTTTCTCCCTCCTCCTTGCTGGGCAGCATCCAAGTACCCCAGTTCCAAGAATCACAAATTCATGTGCATGAAAACTGTATAAGCGCTGCAAAATAGTTTTTATAAAAGGTTCAGTGCAACCTCGTTGGAGCAAGAAGTTTTGAGGGCTTAAGTATCTGGGTAAATTAGGCTTGGAGGATCTATTACTGTTCATATATCCCAATTACATTTTCTAGTAGATTATTGACCGCTTGGAGGGCAGCGAAGAGGTTTTACGCTGAGGGCTTCAGTTTCCTCTTCGATAACACATCGCATGTTGTCCTTGTATTTGCATCTCTCTTCCCTTTATTTTTGCCCTTTATTTTCTGTTATGGATGTAATTATAATTAGCTTAGATTGTTTATCTATTCTGTGTTTGGCTTATATTCATGTTCTGTACATTAATTGTTTGATAATAAGCTTGAATTGGTAATTTATTGTTTGGGGGTCTAAATGTTCATAGTGTTTTTAACGCTATTTGAACTTTCAGTCTCATCCCGTAAAACTATACTTTTTGTTAATTTACCCCCACAACTATTACAATTTTTTAAAAAAAACCTGTTTCATTAATAAAAATATACTTGAAATTACAACTAAATTTATTCCATCAAATCAAACTAATTTTTAGCAAAAAATGAATAATATTATTCAAGTGTTTAACATGACAATATTACAATAAAAATAAAAATCTCATAGTATAACAAATAACTAAATAGAGGCAAAAAGTCATGTTGAATAGAATAAAATAAACTAATATTGACATATTTGTTTAAATAATATGATTTTATGGGGTGAAAAATTTACAATTATATCTTTTATCAATACGGGCGGAGTGGGTTTAAAAATGTTTAAACCTATCCCCGCCCCACCACCTTTGCGAGGTGAGAAAAACTTGCATAGGGTGAAGCTGGAAGGGGAAGGTCAAGCAAAGCGGGCCCTACAAAAAACTAGTTCTATAGTCGCATTTTTTTTTTTCTAGTAGTTTTGAAAATCGCCACTATAGAAGACCAACTATGGTGCTTTTAGAAAATGTCATAATAAGTTGACTCATTTTAGCAATTTAAAGCCAATGCTTTTTAAACTGCTACTATTGATATCTTATGGCGGTGCTTTTAAGAAACTGGTAGAGCTATTATGACGGTTTTCAACCTCAGTTCTCCCTACTATCCGTTCTCCAATCTCCATACCAAGAAATTTCGATTTAATAAAAAATGGTACACACAAAGAAAAAAATAAAATAAGGAGTATTGGAGACACAAAACATAGCATTAATTAGTGAAAGTTTGGGTCATGTTAACGAGTGTCGTAGGGCTAAGGGTGTCAATGTTCCACCCAACCCGCGAACAAAACACAAACCTGACATGGGTTTTTTCGAGTTAGGGTTAGGCCTTAATGGGTTTGAGTCATAAACGGGTCGACCCGAAAGTGACAAAATAAGAAACGTGTCATAAACGGATCAACCCGTGTAACCCGCAATAGACATGTTTGACACGCCAATTTATTTGTGTCAACCCGAAATGACCCGCTTAACACAACCCGTTTAACTCTTATAACAAATAAATACTTATTTTATTTTAGATTTGTCAAATACCTTTCATATCCAACATATATTTTAAATTTAAAAAGAAAAGTGAGTAATTACAAAAATTTACAATGGATATAATTGGAAATTAAAACTTTACAGGCCCTAGAACTACTAATACTTTTATTATTATTATTATTATTATTATTATTGTTTTGGCATAGAACTTGCACAGATGAAATTGGATGAGCTTGTGGAAGATGTTATGAATTTGGACATCAACAAAGAATTTATGGATGATAATCGTAGTCATAGTCAGGATTAGTCTACTATTTGCTCAAATTCTTTCAATATTGATACTTAACATTTAGCGAGTTCCAAAGATATTATATTTTTGTTGAACTATTTTATTTTATTTTTGTTAAACTTTGTTATTTTGAATTTGGTTAAAGTGTATACACTTCTTTTGGAATGTAAAAAACTTATTTCTCGATGAATGTCATATTTTTGTTGAACTATATTATTTTGAATGTGGGTTGAAGACTTAAACTGTATGCACTGCTTTTTGAGATGTAAAAAAAATTATTTTTAGATGGATGTTATATTTAATATTATGCAAGTTGAAATGGGTTATGTTACATTCGTGTCAACCTAACACAACTCGTTTATTAATAGTGTCAAATGAGTTGGGTCAGGTCAACCCACCTTATTAACAGGTCGGGTTAGGGTTGAAAGATCATGACACAATTATTAAATAAGTCGGGTTAGGGTTGAGCCATTTAGTCGAATACTCTTACCTCGACACGACACGAACCCAACACGCTAACCCGAATTGACACCCCTACGTAGGGCATTGGTTAACAATTCAATTAAAGAAAGTTTTTATGGGAAAAGAAAAAAAAAAATTAATGTTTTAACAGCTTTTTTCATTTCTCATAAAAGTGATATCAAAATTTTCTTAAAATAGATTTTTAACTAATACCCCAACGACATTCATTAACATTTCTCTTTTATTATTTCACTTACCAAATATGGGTCGGTACCATCCAAAATTCTGGCACCTTCAGATGCAAAGCTAACACCGTTTAGGAACGAAACGTTGTTCTTCTTGGGCTCATTTACAAGAGAAAGGTATGGTGGTGAACTTGGCAAGCCGACTTTCTCGGCTGCCCAATGCTCCATTCATTTCAAATAGAAATTTACATTAAAAAAACAAACACCACATTATTACTTTCCACCCTTCCAACACGTGAAGGTACAGTGTACAATATGAATATTATGTGGAATAATTAGAAAATTAATTTTTTTTTTCGCAAATACACATTAATTCGTAACGCATGCGATGAATGAATAAATTTAACATAATATTCACAAAAACATACCATTAAAAGGTGAACTTTATTGCGAATTGGTTTTTTTTTTTTTTTTTGTATCATATGATAAATTAATACTCAATATATATAAAAGGTATATTTGTTACAAACTTAGACTATATTCAACTAATAATTTTTTGGTCATCTCTCATATACACATAAAATTTAACAATATTAATGTCAAGAATCTCGTAGTTCAATTGACACATCTTTTTATTTCTAATGAAGACATCCATGTTTTAAATCTTCATCTCGCATTGTAACTATCAAGTCATAAAAAAAAATTGGATATAATTTTCTCTTGAAAGTCTAAAACTGTAAATTGTGTATTGGACTTTAATGATTCTTTTTTTCCTCCTTTATTTTTTAATCTTAAAACTTCACTCTTTACTTCTCATTGTCATCATAATTTTTTCCTCAAATTGGATATAATTTTCTCTCATCATTTTTTTTTTCAATTTTTTTTTCTTTGAGTTGGATTAAGGTGTCAAATAAGATGTTCTGATATTTATTTATTTATAGAAGATGATGGGATTGATGAACACAACTTACCTAGATGGTCTCATCCGGACCAACGAGGCAGAATTGACAGACGAGTCAACCACGTCCCTTCGACAAAGTAGTCACATTACTGACGAAGATAGAGAAGCCATTCAATGCAGTCAAATAAATGTTTCAGGCAGTTACAAAGACAACTATGCAGACCGTTGGGGCCATCAAATCTCACATGATTGACCATGAGGTGTTACTAAAAGAGGCATTAGAGCTACCATAACAGCCACAATGGCTAGGAGCTACAGAAATATATATATAGAACCCTCCCATCACCAACATAAGGTACATAAACTCACTAAGAAATATTTCTTGCTTGATTGCATCGCACTATTCTTTCCCAAAGAGTTTTCTTATACTGACTTCGACATCGGAGACGTTGTGGCAGGCACCACACCAGTGACCATTCGAAGGGAGCTATCCAACCATCTCTATAATCATAGAGACGAATGCTTGGCTCCATCCGAACGCACTTACTTCAACTGACGAATTTGCACTTCATTAGAAGATAATTTGGATTTGTCATAAAGACAAGCAAAAACTCTAGGTTACGCCCCTGCCCTAACAAGTGTATATTATCAATTTGTTTGATTTTTCTTTTGTAACTATAACTAGAAAGAAACCATGAAGATAATCGATATAAAATTTGAAGATGGCCTTGTAATGCTTTCTATGTGATTCATGAGTATCCAATATTTGTTTGAGTGGTTATTTTTGTTCATTATTATTTTTTAATTATTTTTGTAAGATATGATAGAATTTCAACCTATGACGTTTGCTCTATAATGATTTCTCTTTATTATTAGGCTAAAATATCAATCGGTTTTTTGTGTTGGGGGAGGGGGGGTTTGAACACTAGATTTCTTATTCGACAACAATAAACTTTACGAGTAGAACTAACTAGAACCCACTTCCTCATTAATTAAAATTATAACATGAATATAAAGAAACTTAAACATGTGAACCTCATAACAAGGGTATATTATCAATTTGTTTGGACTTTCTTTTGTAAGTATAACGGGAAAGAAACCATGCAAAAAAAAAAAAATTTCTTGCATTATTTGGGAGAGCTTATTTTTATGGTCAACTATCTTGATGCACATATACTAAAACCTATGTCACTTCCCTAAAAGTCAATCACTACTAATCCTAACCATAGATGAAAAAATTTTGTATTGCTTTTTTATGTTTAGACCTTCTAAAAGGGGCACAATCATTAGGAGGTAACATCTTACAAATATAGGGGTTGTCTTTATTGGTGAGCTTAAATAGCTACTAGCTGCTTCACATTTATTGGAAATGTGTATTGCAAAGAACCATCAAATATATGATTCACAAAAATGCGATGAGCTGCCTCTGTAGGATGGACTCGATCAAAGAAGATGTAGTCACTTCTGTTGGAGCAATACGCAGCAATTGGCAGACAAAAAATCTCAGCATTAAGGGTCCCCAGCCCACAACAAGCAGCTTTAACCTCTACAAATCCTGCAATCAAATATGAAAGGTCTTTAATCATTCTTTTTTATCACGAAAAATTGAAAGGAAAGCAAACTAAAGGTAGAAAAATGAAAAGGACATGGTACTCCTGAAAAACCAAGTAGTGCCTACGTAACAATGTGTCAATTTTGGACTTAATTTCTAACCTAAAACCTAAAGTATGATTTCAGAGAATATAATGACATAAATGAATACTTGTCACTGACCTGATTAATCTGTTTAGGATCTATAGCTGAACCCAAAATTCTAAAATTAAAGCTTGGTTGCCAACTTGTTATTGTAATTGGGTTTTTAAATCTATATATTTTTTTATCTCTATTTTATAAAAAGAAAATGATCAGTTGTACCATAAGTAGCTGGTCTCTGAATGAAGTCAAGCAAGACTTTGTAAGTGTCAAAGTAGGAGTAATGTATGTCTTTAAGATCAGACTTCAGTTCCTGCAACATTGAAATAAGGCCTATATTGTACTTAATAGACCAGAAGTTTATTTCTTCGCGGCATTTTTCATTTTTGGTCTCCGTCCTCCTTGCTGGGCAGCATCCAATTTTCCCAATTCCAACAATCACAAATTTACGTGCACCAAAACTGTATAACCGCTGCACAAAGTTTTGATAAAGAAATGATCAGCAAAGACTTAAATTGAATTACATAATATACAAATCACAATAATTTGACTTCTTAAAAAGGTTTGCTCAGCTGGCTTATCAATTAATGAACATTGAACTGAGATTAAGGTCTAGTTTTAAGGTTCATTTACTATATGAGAAAGTCCTTTCCATAGCTTGTCACAGTTTGACGAGGCTCACAAGTCACAAATAGCTTCAATATTTACTTCTGGACAAAATTTATATATATAAGATAATATGCAACAAATTCATGTTATTGTCACAATCTAGAATTGAGACTCAAAAGGAGTCAAGCTAGCCCAGTGAAGCCTACTCAAAGAATTGACAAGCTAAGCTCAAATTTTATTGGCTAAGCACAACTCAAACTTGATAGGCTAAGCTGAACTAGAGCTCAAGCCAATCCTGAGTAGTACTATTTTTTCATCAACAGAGTTCTAATAAGCTAAAACTTGGTTTGACTTGACCCCTATGCAACCTCACACTATAATGTTTCTTGTTTCCTAAAATTAAAGTAACAACTTGGTTACCTTTAATTTGTCTTTCAGTGAAAGGACCATTGAATCCACGTATTGATGTGGGGTAGTCTTGTTTTGGAGATCGGACGACCTGAAGTAGCCAAGGATGTCGTTGCTTCCAATCACAATAGCAAAAATAGATTTTGATAAATGATTTTTTACACCAGAGGATCCTAGCTGTTTGTACAGGTCTTCATACACGGTTGAGAAGTAGTCTATTTGTTGTGTCAAATGTATTGACTGGAACTGCACGAGTGAATAAAAACAAAACAATTTGTCAGCTAAACATCTTTTTTTTTCCCAGTAATTATAATAACTAATTGGCTATAATAAAACTCCCACGAGTAGTGAGTAGTGGGTAGTGGGTTATCAGTTTGGTTTTCGAGGAATCTAAATCAATAGAATAAGTAATAGAATATTATAACTAAATTCTCGGATACCACTTTTTTATATTAATAAAAATGAAAAACCCTATAATAAAACTAGCACCACTTGAGAATGATATTATTCTCGCGACTTGTCATGTTATCAATTGTTAGACGAAAATGTCTAGACATCATTCTTTTTTTATTTTTTTAGAAAGTTTATAGGCGGCAAAAAAATTGATATTTACTGATGTTACAAATTATTAGCGATAAATAAATAAGAGATATTAATAGTAAACTGAACTAGTAAAAACTTACGAATGACTAACTCTAAGTGATGTGAAATATGTTAATCAATTATTTTTTGTGTATTACTCTTTTGTTTTTCTTCTACAATGTTGAAGGACCAATGGCCTTTTAGCACCTCAACTGTCAGATACAGAGTGGCTTTTTCTGATTCTTGAATTGAAAATTTCTGGCTTTTGGTATATGGGCCAAATTCCAAAAGCCCAGTTTTGGGCCTCCTCAGGTCTTTTCTATAGCTCAGTGGTCTTTCAATTTCATGTGGGCTATGTTAGTTTCTCAATTGGAAAAAAAATTGGCTACATAAGACTTAACACGCAGTTTTTTTGTGGGTCACATTTCTTTTGATGAATAAGACTTACACACATAGCAAACTATTACATGACCGTGAAGGAAGAGAATCATAGGCGTAGGCGTAGGCGTATCTTAATTGATAAAGGTTTATGTTGTAGAAGAAACTAATATAGTGATATGTTAGCTTCATACCAAGAAATTTAGCTTCAACACAAAAAAAAAATGGTACAGAAAAACTGAAGAGAATCAACCAAAATAATAGTCTTAAAGACACAAAACATAGCATTAATTAGGAAAAGATTTTTGATTCACTTACAACATATGGGTCGGTGCCATCCAAAATTCTGGCACCTCCAGAAGCGAAGCTAACACCGTTTAGAAACGAAACGTTATTATTGTTGTTTGAATCATCTACTAGAGAAAAGTATGGTGGTGAAGTTGGCAATCCTACTTTCTCAGCTGCCGCAAAATGTTCCATTCATTTCACATAGAAATTTACGTTAAAATAATAATAAAATAAAATAAAAAAACGAAAACAACATATTGCTTTCCAACACGTGAAGGTACAGTGAACAGAAAATAAATAAATAAAAGAATAAAAGGGATATATGTTTGATTAACTTACCAAGAAAATCTGCAGCATTTCTGCCATTAGTGAATCTCCCAGTTGCTTTATGGTTAGGAAAGTCGATGCCATAGTGAGGGAGATCGGCCTTGGCAAGAGAGAGCTTGAGGTAATTGTTGTTTCCCACATCTACCAGTGAGTCTCCAAACACATAAATGGCTGGAACCATTTGAGCCTTTGAAAGATTGAAGCCTATAATGATGAAGAAGAAAGTCAGTAGCAGAACTTTGCATTTCATTGTGCTAAGCAAACCTTACTCTCTGTCTCTGTCTCTGTCTCTTTCTTTCTCTCTCAAATTGGTATGTGGGTTCAGTGCACGTTTGGGATTTAATTTATAGAGCAGATGAGTTGGATGAGGTGTATATTATGTCGGTAATAAACAATGTCTTTAAGACATTGCCTACATGGACAGAGTCTTGAAAACTTACTAGATTTTTTTGTTTTTGTTTTTGTTTTTGTTTTTTCTTAACTACTGTTTATTTTGAGTAAAAATATTTTATGGAAAGTTGATTCGTTTCTTGTATTTAGTCACAGACTCACAATCCTGAAATGAGTGGAGCGATCCTTCGTGCAATTATCAAAAAGGAAATACATGATTTGGAGTCCGAAGAACAAGGGAGGATGGACAAAATGTCCATTACAATCGCACAAAATTCTTAATGAGGGCTCCTTGAGAGGGATTGATGATTGAATTAATGACATTCTTTCATCTCTTTCAAATTGGATGAGTTTATTATAGCTGTTTTGTTTTTTTTTGTTTTGTTTTTGAGTAATTCTTGGATACCTAACTGAATATAAATTATTTGTACTTTTTTTTTGTATTCACTATATATTCTACCAATCATAATTTGCTATGTATTTGTTTAATTTTCTTTATAAAATAGCCAAAATTTAAAATAAAATAAATAAATAAATAAATAAATATATATAAATACAAAGTAGAATACAAATTGTGATATGGAGGATTTGTATTCAATCCTAACCTATCTCAGGTATCATTTTTTAGATTTTTCCTAAAGCTAGCTAGTAGCCCAATAGGTTTTGGCCCTTTTGGCCTTTATGCCTTCTTTAATAAAATCTTACTCTTAACTATAATTAAAATAAAGATAAATGAAAAAAAAGGGTTCCTAGATTTGTAGTTAATTAAAACGACTTTTTCTTGCATTAATGTAACTTCCCACCTGGTATGCTGTCGTGACCCTCACTCTACTTCTATTATGGCCACAAGTAACTCGCACGTGACATCTCGCCAAACTTGAATATTTGTCTTAATTTATACCTAATAAACTTAAAATATATATTTATACCTAATTATTATCTATATTTATATCTATATATAACATATAATATATGTCTCTCCCTCAACCAAAAAAGAAAAAAAAAAACTATATGTCTAAAAGTTGTTTAGCCACGTCTATGTTTATATATATCTAATTATTATTTATTGGGTCACGTCAATAGACATATCATCCATCTATTTTGAACATTTTCTTTCCTCTTTTTAATTATTTTTCTCTTTATTAAATTCTCACTTTCCAATTATACTTCCTCCAATATCCCCCAGTTTTTACCTTTTTATATCCCCACCACACTCTACTTTAACATTGCAATTCTTCTATTCTTTTGTCTTTCTTTTATTTTGACTTTTCTTTTCCCCACATTATTTACTAGAAAATTTTGATATTCATTCTTCCATTCAATCCATATTTTGCCCACATAAAAAAGTGAATACAATCTCTTTCTCTACTTTTTTTTTGTGGATTTTTAATTCTTTATTGCATCTCTAATTTATGTTGATGAATTTTTGTGTTGAACTCTACTTTGATTTGATGTGATTTAGTTGTGTTTTAATTTGTTATCCTTTTTTTTTCTTTGATTGTTAGATGTTATCTCATTGCATTATATGATGATATAATGTTACTCTATTACGTAACATGGTTTGGATAATTTGGTGTCTATAAGTACCTTTTCTTTTTAGTAGTCTTGTACTCGTCTTCTTTTATAGTATAAATTTGTTATTTCTCTCAAATTCTGTCCAAAAAAATGTGATTACTCTCTCTCTCTCTCTCTCTCTCTCTCTCTCTCTCTTATTTATTCATTCTTGCAACTCTACTACTTTAATTGATGAATTTTTTTTTTTCGTATACCTACATTAGGTTGATATATTTTTTCAGTGTGTTTTTTGAGTTCCTCATCACATGTACTCTCTCTCCCTTTTTTTAGTTTTTATTTGAGTTAATTCTTAGATATATTGAAAGTGAGAATTTGAGTTCATATCAAAATACAATTTACATGACTATATATTTAAATGTGTCAATCAATTATTTGAGTAATATCGATAATAAATAAGTTATGAGATTTAACTATCATGATAATCTCTTTAAGAGAATGAAAAATTCAAATAATTAATTCAAAACTTAAAAAAGTTTAGTTGTATCAAAAAAAGAAAAAGAAAAATATAAAACAATATAACAAAAGTTTGAATAGTATAGACCAATTTAAAAAAAGAATAATATCAATCAAATACACCCAATTTTTTTTTTTAAAGAAGGCACCAAAAATAGTAGGATAATATATTTGTAGTGATAGAGAGATAAAAATTCTTTTAGAAATAGTTCAATTTTGAAGGAGAGCAAATTATCTTCATAATTTTAGAAAATAAACTATACATTATACTACATTACAAAATAATATATATTCTCACGCATCGCATGAGTCTACAATTAGTTGAATTAAATGAGAAGCTTAAAAAAAGAAGGAAGCTCAAAGGATTTAGGGGAAGAGAATGTAATAGTTTGATACAACTTTTTTATTATTATTAATTAATTTTATAATTCGAAAGTCACGTCGAGGGGAAGGAATTTGAATTTTAAATATCTCTGTTAAAAATACGAACAGATTGAATTACAAGACTCGAGACTATTTTACAGTTTTTTTGAAAACTGAAAAGTATTTTTAAAAAACTTTGGTGAGTATAGCTGTTAATTGCTGAACCGCGGATGATCTGAGATTCTCATTAATCGTCAAGTTTTGGCCCACACAGGTCCCTTTAGGCCTGAAGAATCTTAGTTTAGCGCAGGGGTTAAATGATGAAAGCCCATTTGGAGGATCTGAGGAATGTTTCGATATTTACACATTGCTGTCAGTTGACAACAAGAGGTGAGATTTAGATCAGACAACATTATCAGGGGCCTTAACCAGTAGTGAGTGTTCCTGGTTCAATTTAAATACTTTTGAAGCTACCACCCATTTGCACAAGTTTGAAGGCATGAACTTAACATCTAGGTAGCTTTGGAAAAGCATGACAGCCTATTCATGGCCTACAAACCTTTCAATCACATTTACTAACTGCTTGAAGTAAACTACAAGTACAACTATTAAGCAAGAAAATGAAAATACAATTTAAGCTCAATTTACACTGCTGCAAGTTAAGAGCTGTGATCTTTTATTCTGAAAACCATGAAGAGATCAACGAGAGGATCGATCTTACATAATTTCTACTCTACAAAATTATGAATTGCGTCAAATCTCAGGATGATTTTCACTGTGTTGAAGGAACCACCACCACCACAAGGGAAAAGAATAATGTGTACCTTAGATACACAACTTCTAACACTGGTGCATTTCCACTGATGCCCATGGTAGTAAGCATCCTAGCAACTCCTATATAATATATTTTCTATTTGAGCATCCAAATTACTCAATTCTTGCTAGCAGGGTACCAATTTATCATCATCATTGTAGAGCATTTATGAAAGCCATCAATGAATCAACATCTCTATTCTCCGAGGGATACTTGATGGGGCTGGCCACATGTCTGGGGAAAAAGAGTATTGTGGGAAAGCTTCCTAGCTGCAGCTCTTGTTGAGCATATGCCTTCTGCTCACCATCAGACCTGAACTTTCCCACCTTCACCCCACTCCCTGCCAGCTTCTCTGCCAATTCAACATAGGATTCTTCCATAGCCTGCTCAAAAGCCAAGGAAAATTGTTAGACACGCCATAAAGTCCTGCATTCCAAATAATAATGGTTAGAGCCTCAAATAATATTTCTCACCTGGCAGAAGCGGCACCATGGTGCATAAAGCACAACGAGCCAGGGTTCTCTTCGGTTCTCCAGTCTAGCCAAGTTCTCTATCCCAGATCTACTCAAGGTAACCAAATTCTGGCTGTTGAAGATGTCAGTGACTGTGTCACTCTCATTTGTGGGTTCAGCGCCATTTCCATTGCCGTTTAGTTGAGCCACCTCTTCTTGTTTGATGTTCCCTTTGTGAAGGCCACACTCCTTAGCCTTGGAATCCTCCCACCACCACCTTCCCTCCCTCTCGTGCTGCCCAGGTAGGACTGACCTTGTGCATGGCTCACATCCAATTGAGATATATCCCTGTGAGTGCAAAGAATTAACAGGTACATTCATGGCTCGAAGGAAGTTCCATATGTCCTGACCTTCGACATTGGCCACAGGATTCCACTTCGTCAAGCTACCGACTCCACCGTCCATTCCTTCAAAAGATGGGTCTACCTGGACAACAGGAATTTCAGCCCTTGTTCCCGGTGATTGATCTTTTCTTTGCCCAGTGATCCAGGCTCGGAGACCTTTAAGTGCCCGCCTTAATGGCCTAACCTTCCTGATCCTACAGCACTCTTGGTGTCCATCTTCGTAAAAGGAGAAGAGACCCTTACTCCTCACCAGAGCTTGAACTTCAACAGCATCGGGGAACATGTACTCAATTTGAATACCATAGTGCTTCTCAATGGTGTCAAAGAACTGATATGTCTCTGGGTTTAGCCTCCCAGTATCCAGGCTAAACACCCTGAAGGGCCGACCAGTTAGCTTGGCATACTCAATCAAGGCCACATCTTCAGCTCCACTGTGCAAACCAAAAGTAATTAAAATTTAGGTCCTGGTCTTCAAGTGCATTAAGTTTGACAATGTTGTAACTTGTAATCAAGCCAAAATGGTTGAAATTCCCATAAGTAAGCAGGTGACATATATTTAGAAGCAACCTTCCATTTGGTTGAAAATTATAAACAGATGTCAATACTGGTTGCATGCTAAGAACCTTTAAAAACTAATTTCTTGTAGGATTGGTTATTACAGTGACAAAGTGATTTCTAATAATTGGAACTTCATGTACTAAATATATACCTCAAGTACCAAATATACATCCACTTAAAAATAAAATCATTTGCCTTTTCTGAAAAATAGTTGCTTGAACAAAAACCTATGGAATTAAATTGTCAATTTCACTTCTTATATTATTTTCTTGTTGCAATTTAACAGGCTACTAATTCAGAAGTAAGTTACTCAGGTTCCTTAACAATGTAACTTCCTTTTCCAGGTTACCATAGATCTTTCAAAGAAAGCAATAATAAAGGAAGGCAGAAGTAGAGATCTATCACTCGAACAAAATGGATGAGAAATTTTGATTTCAGTTAAACTCCAAAATGCCAACAACTTTTCTAATTTCATAAAGTTAACACTGAAACATTAGTCTGTGCCAATGAACAGTGAATTATAATGGAGAACTATGTTTTTCTCTGCTAAAAGTTTTAAATAAACAAAATTGAGGGAGAAGATAAAAATAGAGTTACCTGAATGCAATTGCAATGTCATTTCCAAATTTTTCGAGGGCCTTGTCCATAATTTCAAGAGGGGAAGCCAGTTCCATCTCCTTTGCTAATTTCTCATAATCTTCTGTCTCTATTCTATCTTCAACTTCTGCAAATTCCCAATAACCATGGTGCAATCTTTAGAGACACTACAGTTTCAGATAATATTAACAAAAAAAAAAAATGTAAAAGAAAAACCCTGTATAATAAAATGGAAAGTCATGTTCTCCACTTTTTTTCTTCCATTTCAGAGTCAATTCACAATCATAGTATCACTAATGTGCTAGTATCTGTATTAGAACAGGTACAATATGAATAGACAAATGTACCTGGAGCAACAAGAGTTGCTGCAAGAGGAACAACCGAGTTGCTTCTTTTCTGTTCTGCACAAATTGGTTTTACTAAGAATTTCCGGCAGTAAGAATCCCCAGGCACTGAGCATTGATCCAACAGACGAACTGAATGGATCCATGGAGCTGTTGGAGTCAAAATAATAACAAACTTAGAGAGCAAAAAAATAAACCCAATCCCATAAAAATAATGATAACAAGAGAACTAGGTTTGAAATTAAGTAATATCTGTCTTTTTGCAAAAAAGACAAGATGTATTGAATTCATAATTTGTTAGATACTTATCCTTGCAAGATCATACAAACAAGATTACTTAGAATTCTTATTTTATTTTACTATTGAAAGTCACACACGCACCTCTACCTTGTTCTTACAAAGGAGGTAGCATTTGATCATGAACTCATTGATTCAAGATTGCTCAGAATTCAATAAAATTAAACTAGATTATTCTTTGGGAAATCATAAGTCAGTGTTCTAATTCTAAAAACAAAACAGTTGGAACCAAAGCATGACTGTTCATGAAACTGTTATTTTACTACAACCAACTGGTAATTGATACTTATAACAATAGGAGTAAAGAACTAGCAATAATTCTGGATGACACTTTTGCAACTTTAATTCCACATTCACAATCATGAAAATGATGACCACACCCACACCCACACCCACACCCGCACAAAAATGGACATGATAAGCACTCGTAAGTAGGCTCAATACTGAACAATAATTTACTCACAAGTAGGCTCTTTGTTTATTGGGAAAGTCAGAAATAGGCCTATGGGCCAAGTGAATTATTAAGAGTCCACTTAAGTTAATATCAGAATTAAAAAAGTTATATTGGGTTTTTCAATAATAACTAGTACTATTATTGTTTTCTTTATTTCTTCTTATTTTCATTTTTTTCCCCTAGTGGCACGTCCACTATTATTTTTTTGTTACATCATTTTGTCCTACATCTTTCACAAGTTGTCAATATTATACACTAAATTTTCTAATGGGTTCTTTTTTATTTATTTATTTATTTATTATTATTAGTTCCACCTCCACTGTTAAAACTATCTTTCTCATTATTTTATTCTCTTTGTTTTTTCTGGTTAAACATTTTTTTTTTTTTTTGAGAAACGGTCAAACATTATTATTTTATTCTCACTAGTCACTACCTATAATAACTATCATTTATAAGCAATAAACAAACAAGTTAAAGTGCGTAAAATTGTGCACAAGCATCAAGAAAAAACAATTCTTTATTACTATTATTATTATATTTTTTTTTTTTTTTTGAAAAGCAATATTTGTTATTTTTTGAACAACTAGCAATAATTCTGGATGACACTTTTGCAACTTTAATTCCACATTCACAATCATGAAAATGATGACCACACCCACACCCACACCCACACCCGCACAAAAATGGACATGATAAGCACTCGTAAGTAGGCTCAATACTGAACAATAATTTACTCACAAGTAGGCTCTTTGTTTATTGGGAAAGTCAGAAATAGGCCTATGGGCCAAGTGAATTATTAAGAGTCCACTTAAGTTAATATCAGAATTAAAAAAGTTATATTGGGTTTTTCAATAATAACTAGTACTATTATTGTTTTCTTTATTTCTTCTTATTTTCATTTTTTTCCCCTAGTGGCACGTCCACTATTATTTTTTTGTTACATCATTTTGTCCTACATCTTTCACAAGTTGTCAATATTATACACTAAATTTTCTAATGGGTTCTTTTTTATTTATTTATTTATTTATTATTATTAGTTCCACCTCCACTGTTAAAACTATCTTTCTCATTATTTTATTCTCTTTGTTTTTTCTGGTTAAACATTTTTTTTTTTTTTTGAGAAACGGTCAAACATTATTATTTTATTCTCACTAGTCACTACCTATAATAACTATCATTTATAAGCAATAAACAAACAAGTTAAAGTGCGTAAAATTGTGCACAAGCATCAAGAAAAAACAATTCTTTATTACTATTATTATTATATTTTTTTTTTTTTTTGAAAAGCAATATTTGTTATTTTTTGAACATGTACCTAAACTTAGTACAAAATGTGCATTAGCCAATGGCATTTTCGAAATTAGCGAAAAGACTACAATTCTTTTCGGTCAACGAGTTAACTCAATTCACTGAGTTTCCTATCTGAGTTAAAACTTACAAAACAAAACAAAAACAAAAAAGGAAACTCCCAAAAACAAAAACAAACAATTATTGTATAAAAATCACAAAATTCTCAGGTTCGTGATTTCCCAGATTGTTCAATACCAAGAACCTCAGAGATTCAACATGAACAACTTTTTTACTTTTATAAAAAATTTAACATCAATAAAATTGGAAAAAAAAAAAAAAAAAGTTGAGCAAACACCTTTGGGCTCGTGCGAAGTGAACGAGCGAAGGAAAGAACAAAGATGGAGAAGAAGCAGAGAGAGCCATCAGAGAGATTTGAAGCTGAGTCAGTCTCTCTGAATTTTATGTGTGTGTGAGTGAGACAGCTAAAACCAATTTACAACTTATTGTTTTATTAAATAAAAAACTAAAAAAGTCTGATACAAAGCAAAACCAAGTTCCCAATACTAAACAAATTCTAGTCATCCTTATCACAAAGCAATCTTAACTGCTAACAATGCAATATATTTCATAATCTTTTCAAAACTGGCTAAAGTAGCAAGTTGTGAATTGTGATTGATTAGAACATTTGACTTTCACTACCATTATTTTTTTCATCACCAATGTCCAATCACATCTTTCCCGCTCATCAAATTTTGTGGAATAAACTTTGTATATAAAGAATTACTCCATTTTATTTACACACCCCATTTCACAATATGTTTGATCACGAGTCTCTAGACAGTGTCTATCAACTCTTTTTTTTTTTGAGAAACACTGTCTATCAACTCTTGTTTAAATGGATCGACCACGTTTTACATACCATATTAGCATATTGTGAAATTGAACGTAGCATCAATAACAAAGATTTTGGGTGGTAAGTGGTAACCATCCCGCTATGCCACGTGTCACATTGGCCCCACTCCATGTAGCCCAAAATGTGATGTTCATTTATAGCCGATGGCATTTTCGTTTTCGAAATTAACATTTTACTGAAACGGCTTCAATTTTTTTCACCCACCGAGTTAACTCAATTCACTGACTTTTCTATTTTCAGTTAATCAAATAAAACAAGGAAAAAAAAAATACTACATATAAACAAACCAAAAAAAAAAAAAAAACATAAAAAACACAAATTCCCAGGTTAGTTGTTGACTGTTTGCCTAGGTTGTTCAATAACAAGAACCTCAAGAATTCTACAAGAACAACAAACAATGTTTTTTTTTTTTTTTTAAACATTAAAATTGAAAAAGAAAGAGAAGAGCATTTACCTTTGAGCTCGTGCGAAGAGGAAGAACCGCGAAGGAAAGAAGAAGATGTAGAAGAAGCTGAGAGAGCCATTAGAGAGATTAGAAGCCGAGAGAGAATTAGAGAGAGAGAGGCTCTCTGTGAATTTTATAGTGTAATTTGAGTGAGAGAAACAGTTTTGTGTTTTGTGGTATTCTTTTCTTGCAAAATAAATAAAGGCCTATTGTTGTGGTTCATTGAACCTGGACGCCATTCCGTCGAGGAAATTACCCTTTTTTTTAATTCCACGTGGAGCTTTCCTAGTGGAAGATGTCCATGTCAAGTGGAACCTCTTCTTCCATCACTAAAATTGTCAATTTTTCTAGTTCTATCAAGCTTTTCTTGCCTTTCCTAATTTTTTAACTTTGCCCCCTTTACAACTTGCTTTTATAAAATGAGTAATGGTCAAATGGTCGGTTTTCCTGACTATTTTGGTGAGGTAATGCTGTGATAGGAATCATATTATGAATCTAACTTTTATATTTATTAATTTTGTTTAAACAATGATAGGGATTTTTTTTTTGTTTTGATTCAAATAAATTATTTACCTTAGGATGAGTTAAATTAGTTTAGATTATAATGAGTTATGATTTGTTTTATTGGAAAGTTTTAAAAAGTTTGAAGTATTTTATTTGATAATTCGATTGTCAGGGGAGGAAGAATTTGAATAGTAGACATCTACATTGGAAGCACTAAGAAACATTATTTGAGTTACGATATTCTTAGTTAGAAAGCTAAAGTTTATCTTTCTCATATTGAAAGTTTATGTATAAATCAAAGAGCTGCAAGTGTGGGAGCTTTGATTCGGGATGAGGAAGGTAATGTTATTGGTGCCCTTAGTAAGAGGATTTTAGCCCCTCTAAAAGCAGTAAAGATTGAGGTGAAAGCAGTGGAGGTGGGTTTGCAATTCGCTAAAAATCTTAGTGTACAAGATTTTATTCTTGAAGGTGACTCCCTTTTGGTGATCAATGCTCTAAAGGATCTCTCTTCGCCACCATTATCTGTGGTTGCTATTATTTCTAGCTCTCTGTCTGTTTCTCAAGAGTTTAGACAGGTTGTTTTTTCACATGTTCGTAGGTAAGGCAATAGGCCAACCCATTTATTAGCTAAATATGCCTTTGGCATAGATGATTTTTCAGCTTGGTTAGAGGAGGAACTGTGTTTCCTTAACCAAGCTCTGATTCAAGATGTAACTTACTCTTCTTTGGTTTAATAAAGTAGTTAGTATTTCCCACTAAAAAAAAAGAAAAGAAAAAAAGAAATAGTTATGATTTCCAAAGTTATAAGTTGTTAAATAAATTCACTTCTTTCCATAACTTAACAACTTAATAATAATTATCATGATAGAAAAAAAAAAAAAAAAAAAGGGTAGCATTTTAATATTAAATAATTTAAATGAATAAAAAATTGGCAATTTAAATATATTAATAAGAGAGTTAATATGGAGATAAGGAATTAGTCATATATGAAATCTCACAATGATAAAATGATAAATTCATTTATTATCAATAAGTGTGGTGATATGTATTGGAGTAGAAATTGGGTCAAATACACGCACAGGAGGAGGTGTCCTGATAACTCCTTATCTAATTTATTAAAACATGCAACTCCAACTCATCAAGATAATGTTCAATTATTAATCTTGAAACTCACACTAAATCAAATTAAATGAACCTAATTAAATAGATTAACTTGTGTGATCAAATTCATGATGCACTTGGGCCGATAAATAGACTCATTCAAAATTAACAACAACAACAACAAAAAAGTGATTCTTGGCAAAAAAAAATGGTGTTTTTTTTTTCTTGTAGAGCTTTAGGCTTCAACATCTTGTCTAGAGGTAGCTTCAATTCAACCCACCCATGGTCGAGTTGAAAAAAATCCAACATATCCCATCATAGGAGTTCAACCCAACCTACCTGGATTGGGTTGGACCCATGGGTTAGGCAATCTTTTTAAAAAAATAATAATAATTAAGCATTAGAACAACATCAATACAAATCAGAGCAAAGCATCAAACAAACACAATTTATTTGATTAATTTTTTTAAGTTAGTAGGATATTATATAGTTCTATTCCAGCTCAGTTGATAAACAAAAGAATAAATTATATAATTATATAATATATTTTTTAAAATATATAGTAAATATAGGACCGCACCTTTTGCAATAAGTTTACTATCTTGGAGGCTTTCCAAACTGCTAGCACATCCAAGGCCACATCTGCACGTCAACTGCTTGGCAATCCACACTCTAAGATGACGCCAAGGACCCACTCATATTCACATGCAAACCCATCTAGCAGGCATAGCACTTGCCAACCGACGCAACTTTAGCCAATCCAATGTACACCAAGTGGGTCAAGGGCTTGGCCCATGTCATTGTCACCTCCCAAATCTAGCCAAACAGCCTAGTACCACTCATATGCAGCCCAACCTTGATTTTGCCACATATCAAACTCGCTCCCCACTTGCACCACATGCATGCCTGCCTACACACTCAGCAACCAAATTAATTGGTCATGGCTCATCACTGCACATGACATGCCTCCTCTATGACCATGATTTGTGTGATTAACATGAATGTAAGGTATCATGCTATGAGTTAGAATTACGTGATTAAATAATTAAATTTAACATTTATTAGTATCTTGAACTTTTTGAAAATTTGATAATTTAACATAATATTAGAATAAGAAATCTTGAGTTTAGTCACTTATCTTTTTCACTTTATCTCACATTTAAGATCTCACATGTAATTGGTTTCACCTATTAAAAGACAAATTTAAGCCTACATGTGAGAATAAGTATCAGAATTATATGGTAAAATTATTAAATTTACTATTTTTCAATAGTTTAAATTTGAGAGAATCAGTAATTTAATAGCATGCAACCAAGCATCTTGAGGGTAAGGGTGTAACAAGTGACCATTAGATTGGTATGTAACCTCATTGTATCAAGAGGTTCTAGGTAAATTACAATGTAATTAATATACACCCTCAAACAAGTATATATTTTCTCTATAAATTCAAAACTTCTTTGTCCTACAAACAGAAGTTATTACGTTATGAATCATTTCCCGTGAAGTTATATTTGATACATTATTTCACGGATAGTGACTCTTAAGTAGTCTCACCATTATCTGTCTTTCATAGTTAATAAATATAAAGAATCATATCATGTTCTTTATCTCCTCCTCTTAACATTAAAAAATTGAGTAACTTTTGGTTTTGCCGCCTTAACCACTAATGATGATGAGAAGCCATTAGAATGAAAGCTCTCCCACAAACGTATGTGGTAAGCCCTCTTTTTCCCAAGGATTTTCTAATGTATATTCACTTCAAAAAAGTGACAAAAGTGATGTTGTGTAATGGTGATATATTCTAGCAAAATGATATTGTTTTGGACTCTTCAACTTGTGTTTAAGTTGTTCTCCAAATTATGTTAAAGCTCCAATAGCCGCCGTAGAAAATGAAATATTGTGGGCTGTGTCATCATCATAAATTTGCTGTCTTTATTTGGCCTTATGCTAGAGAATTTACACGATATGAGACGATGACATCCTTTCTTTATCGCTTGTGGCAGCCACCTACTCCCAAAAGAATAAATAGAAGAAACCAAATAGAAAAACTACTTAGGAATAAAGCTCTTTTTATTTTGTTTTTAGGAGTAAAAATATGACTAGTCAAAACTAATGGAACAATTATTTATACATTTATTTTTAAGTTTTCTTTTCCACAAATTTAACAACTTCTTGTAAGTATCTCAAATTTTTAGTTGTAAAAGATGGATCATACGTGATGATGCACAAAATCGTCAGTGAGTTGATTATCCACACGCACACCAATTAGGATACCTAAAAAACAAGAGAACAAAAACTTACAGAAAGCACAAGTGAAGTGCCGACCAAAGACCTTTTGAAAGTTAAGTCAGTGATAAAAAAATCTCCAATAACTCAAGAGTGTGAGAGCTAGGAAATTTCATGTACCTCAAGGAAGAGGAGACTTGGTGCTTATATAATGATGTAGAGTTGACTAAGATTCCTTGAATGTAGAATCTTTCCTTGTAGAGAAGATTTGGAATTAAGGCCCCGAGATCTTAGGGCATTACTTCTTGATGATGCTGCGATCGTCAGTCGAGATGTTCGTCCAGATAGAGATCGTCTGCTGCTTTTATCAAACCTGGAACACAACAAACTAGGAAAAAATGGGGTCACCAGTGTGGTGCCAGCCACAACGCCTCCGATGATAAAGTTAGAGAAGCTTAGCAAGTAAGAGAAAGTAGAGGAAACTTAGATGAGAAGAGTATTACGTGATTTTTTCATCCCTCCTTCAAATCTTGCTTATGGGTATATATAGGTTATTTCAGTGCCCTTCTAGCCGTTGGTTCTATCATTATGGGAGCATAATTGCTTGAGTTCGTAACGCTTGTGCAAGGTGTTAATTTGACAGGCACACCTTCAACGGTATTGACATTTATTGTTGCTTCCCGTAATGGCTAGTCTCGGTTGGGATGTTCAGGCAACCTCCCTCGTACTGCGCTGGCAATGGGGTCGTCTTTATACATCGTCCGTCAAGGATGGACGATTGTACATATTTCTCGGACCTATCACTTCTCATATTGGAAGGATACAAATATGTAGTAGGGTCTTTGTATGCGGCATGCAAGTTCTTTCCATATAAGATGACCTGAGTGGAGAACACGCAAAATGTTGTGGGACTAAGTGTATTCAACTGTTGATATGCAAGTTAACCCATCAGGAGTTCCCAGGCTTGATGACGGAGGTATGGGTGACGTTGTATGACCGTCGAGCCCAAAGGAGGTACTCGTCCCGACAGGTCTCAAGGAGATTGAAAGTGATGCTCATCCCGATGGGTCTCAAGGAGATTGAAGGTGACGTCTGTCTCGATGGATCTCCGGCCAGGAGACTGAAGGTGACTGCTAACTTGACGGGTAGAAAAAGAGATAGAAAATTTACTTGGTCGAAATATCCCTTATCAATATATATCATGAATGAATGGTAAGCTAGAACTTCATAGAAGTATGATTGCGATACAACATTCAAGATTCATGATCAGTTGAAGGTCCTATTTGCTTCAGAAGATTAATCTTTCACGGAAAGTTATGAACCATTTAGTCATCAAATGATAAACCAATATGATGACCCTAAAATGTCAAACCATAGCCATCAAAGTGGGGCGAACCTAAGTTCTTTGAAGTTTATATAAGATCTTGACTCTTTCAAGTTACATAGAATTTGGTCAAAAAAAGCAAATTAAACATTAGATAAACTTTGTTGTTAACAATATAGTATAGGAAAATTCGGCATGAAAATATTGACAATGATATGAAATCCAATTTTTTTTTCAAGTGTATCGTTCACCAGAAAACTTTGATGACAAACAAACATGGCTATTTGAAGGCCAAAAATTTAGATAACCAAGATTTAAGGAAAAACAAAAGATGTTGACCTCAATTCCAATAGTGCTATGGTCTATATTCAAAGAGGGCTGCGGAAAAAAGTAGTTGCTAAAATATGCTATCTTATCATATATCACCTTGTATGGTCTAGAAAAAATAATGATAATATGGGTCCGATTAAAAGGTGTCCTTAAAATATTTGTTAAATTGATCATTTTAGGAAAATATTAATACAATTTTCATGTGAAATACAAAAAATTGTCAAAAAATCAATTTTTTTTTTCTTCTTTTTCTATACAAATTTTCTTAAAATAGTTCTTAAACCAGTGCAATTAGAACATCTGTTAACTTTTCTCATAATAAAAAGAAGTAAAAATTGGAAACAATAATTTACATGGTTCAACATTACACGCAAGAAATCCCAAACTATCATATCTTTACTATTCAAAACTATTTGTTACAATAAACCTATTGTAAAGTATATACAATATTAGGCTAAGTATAATAACCTTAAAAATCTAGATAGCTTATGGTCTTATAAAACCATGGTAAACTATGGTTTTCTACCAATCATGGTCTATTATTAATAATATGATTCTAATATATTTTAAGGTAAACTAGTAAAATCCACCAACCACTTTTGAGGTTTTATAAAATGACTTTCGTCCATATATTGAATGAAATTACACTTTCCCTTGTGGTTTGTAACTTTGTATAAATACAACATATAGGTTTTCATTAATGAATTTTTTTTTTTAATTCCTAATAATATTTATACATACCTAATGTGTGTCATTAATTCTCAAATATTATAGGAGAGTGTCATACTGTGAGTAAGAATAATTTTTAAAAGTAAATATTATATTAGTAAAATTACAATTTGAGAGGACATGGACTTAATTATTGCATTTCTAAAAACCTCAAAGGAAGAGTATCATCTATACAAATGTTTGGGGGGAGTGTTATTTCGATAAATCTCAATGAAGGGTAACAAGATTTATGCAAGTGATCGAGCTATAAGTTTATTACAATTTTATACTTTGTTTGTTTTGAGATTAATATTTTTTGGGAAAATGCATGAATTTTTTTTTTTTAAATCTATAAAAATATTTCATTTTCATATATTTGGTAACGACCTTAAAATGAGTTGGAAAACTATCTTGACTTTCTTTATTTAGTTTCAAATGAGATATAGTTGTTTTCTTTATTTAACTTTTGTGTAAGATAATTAAAGTTATTTTTCAGAAAAATTTTAACAGAGAACAACTTTATCTCTTGCCAGTCAAATAAAGGAAGTTAATAAAGAGTTTTTTTTTTTTTAACCATTTTTTTTATATTACCAAACACAGGAAATTGCCGGGGAAAAAAAAAGTTTTATCTTCACACAAGGTTGGAGCGATACTTCATTCTTGACCTTTGCATTCGATAGTATAACATCATTGGACAAGGTGCCGTTCTGCCGTTCTGGGTCTTCTCAATTTGCATCTTTTGAGCTGCAAATGCAATCCTGGAAAGATAAGTATTTGAATGTCAAAAGCATTGAGACCCAATCAAGCTAGGCACATTTCTAGAAACCACTTGTATGCAAAAGTCCATGAACATAAGTAACATAAGAGCACTTTCAGAGGGGAAAAAAACCGTGTTTACTTTCTCACAAGCTTGGCCAATTACTATAGCACCACCGCCAAGGCTAATAATATATTAAAACCAGATTGACCATAACTATGCGGCTTGAACAATCAATCCCCTTTGTTTCAATACTTTGAAAGATTGAAATTCAATCCCATTTGACATATTAGCCAATCTAGAAAGGCGACAATGTAATAAAAGTATTGCATTTGACTAAAAGGAAAATAACAAAAGTCAAACAAAATGTTTTTTTTTTTTTTTTTTTGCTAATGTAAAACACAATGTTATAGTATAAATAGGTAGTATTGGTTGCATAATCTATGTACAGAAGTGTTGTAGTTTGTCATAAATTTTATTGCTTATATGCTTGAAATGGCTAAGTGCAAGCAATTTGCCTATTGTATTGTTTTATTCCTGTACCTGGTACGCTGCTCTCTTTATTGTTATGACAGCTTACTTATTTTCATGCAAGTTAGTTTGATATTTGTGCCAATCTCTAATCAACTTAAGTTATTGGCTTACGTATACATATACATAAGCCAATTAGAGTTTATTTGTATGTTGTTTTGGCCAACGGGTCAAAATGTGAGTGTTTATAACAGTTGGTTGGCATCACCTGGATTGCATTTTCAAAGTACTTCATTACTTTCAAAAGTATATGTTGGTTTTTACTCAAAACTGAAGATATATAAATACTTTCAAAAGCTCACCAACTAGTGTCTTAGCTAGTTAGCTTCATGATTGATGATGGATGCTGAGAGTCTTGACTAGAGACAAGTACAACTTCTAATGTTAGTGCTCTGCAAGAAAACAAGGGAGAAAGAGAGAGAGAGAAACTATTTTTGTTCTTGACATCTTGTGACTTTACATGACTTCATAATTTCAATGATTCCATCATAATCCATTTGACCTATATATGGTCTTGATCATGGTTCAGTTTTCACTTTTCAGTGTTATTACTAGACAATTTTATGAACTTCAATCTTTGAATTTTCTACAAGAATTTTTTTTAATGATCAATATTAGTTCATGTACTTTTCTGAACAAAAATTTTGGTCAAAACTTTAAGACTTAAATCATGGATTTTGTTGCTAATTACGTAACAATTACATATTGATCAGATTGGATCAAGCATGGCTGCTCACACCACTCCTGATGATGATGTGTTGGGATGGGTAAAGAAAGATAATCGTCGTTTCCTGCATGCTGATATCAGAGTTGGTGATCTTAATAGTACCATTAAGTATGTTATTTCTGGGCATAATTGTGTATGCATTCAAATTTTAAGGCATTTTCTTTGTATTCAATTTATTAAAATAAATCCTTAATTGACAGGTTTTACACTGAGTCTCTTGGGATGAAGCTGCTGAGCCAAAAAGACTTCCCAGAGCAAAAATACTCGAAAGCAATTGTTGGGTTTGGCCCTCAGGACACTCATTTTGTCCTGGAATTGACATATAGTATGACTACTTCAAACTTTCCAGCTGATAGCCTGATACTTTTTCTTTTTTAATTACTAGTTAGATATATTCTGATTATTCATAGATGAACCATAACATAATTGACTTTGAGGTATAGTTTGAATGTTCCAATAAAATCAAACGGTTTTATCACTTTTAGCCTAAAAATTAGCTAATCATCATAATGAATAAAGTCATTAAGAAAGATTAGAGTTATAATGATATTTGGTGCTTTGCCTATTTTTCTTTTCCAATCCAATGACTGTGATCTTGTCATACTAGTTTCATACTTTCGTTTGTAGACTAATCAAACATAAAGTGAAATGCTTCTCAAAAAAAAAAAAAAAACATAAAGTAGAAATACTTTCCCTAATTTCTAATGCCTTCAAATTTATGTCAATTTCCAGTCTATGGAGTAGACAAATATGATATTGGGACTGGCTTTGGACATTTTGGAATTGCAACTCAAGATGTGAGCATCATTTTGATTTAAGTATATATGAATAATAACTTTACATTTTTCATTATCTAAAACCTTAATTAACTTTTTAATTCTCAGATCTATACAGTGGTTGAAAACATTCGAGCAAAGGGTGGAGTCATCACCCGTGAACCAGGGCCAATTGCTGAAGGGGGTTCGACCATCTTTGCCTTTGTGCAGGATCCTAATGGCTATAGTTTTGAGCTCCTTCAAAGGCCCCCAACTCCTGAACCACTTTGTCAAATATTGCTTAATGTCCTTGATCTTGATCGTGCTATTGAGTTTTATGAAAAGGTAAATTAATACTAATTTTGTTAATTAACCTGGTGTATTCATAATGCACGTGTATTGACTTCTTAGAACTCATAATCCAAAAAAAAAAAAAATGCTAATATGAATCTAGGACTGTGGAAATTTTATTTTAAAAGATAGTATCAGCATTTAGACATTTTGATAGTGAGACTTGAAAGGACTTGACAACTGAGAACATTTAAACAAAAAGGATGTGGAAAATTTTGAACTTAAAACACATTTTGCAAGCTTCATTCACTGCAGCGTCTACTGTTAAGGCATAGCCAAAAGAAACGGCTAATGTATTTTCACTATAAGGGTTGTAGTCCATAATAATGTTCATTAATTTACTCAGAGATTGCATCCTAAGAAGCTTGATTAAGCAATTTAGCTATGCTGTGAATCATGCTTTATGAAGAGCTCCAAAATGTTTATGTTTTAAATCCATGACATTATATATGTCTGGAATGTTACAAGTATGTCACAATATTTTCTTAGGTTTTACCGAACGCTTAACTATAGCTTTAAAATTTACGTTTTCAAAACAAGCACTATGAAATGGTTGTTTTTCAAAAACACACCTTTTCAAACTGCTAATCCAAACAAACACTATGGAAATGGAAGGTCTTGCTGAATTTCCCAAAACAAAACCATTTGAGTATTAAGCATAGAGGTAAAAAGTCTTTCAGATTGTTTAAATTCATTTTAATTAAGAACCATACAGAATTTTGTTAATTTTCAATTCATTTCCGTTTGCCCTCACATGTCACTAGCACATCAAAGCTATAGGTTTTTGCACTATACCAGAAATATTATCTTCTTTCAATATCATATCTTATCTAATAATATCTGAATGCTGATTTGTTTTGGCTGCAGGCATTGGGCATGAACCTTCTGCAGAAGTATGACAACCCGCAAGAACAGGTGAATATTCACCTAAACCTAGTGTAGCCGTGTTACTCTTGTAGTACATTTCACCAACAAATATTTGACCATAAGCTACACAATATAAACAACGCAATAATCATTTCTTGAAGCAGACAATAATGCAATCTTTTTTACTGCACATGTTGTACAGTTTTCTATGGCTATGGTGGGTTATGGATCAAATTTAACTCAGACAACTGTTTTGGAACTGAGATATAATTATAATGTAACCGAGTATACCAAAGGAGACGGATATGCACAGGTAAGCTGTATAGGATTTTCTCTTTTAGCTTTTTCTTTTGCTCATTGATATACCAGTTTTTGACAAGAATGAGACCTCTCTCTAGGTTGCTATTGGTACAGATGATGTGTACAAGAGTGCTGCTGCTGTTAAACTTGTTACCAAAGAACTTGGAGGACAAATAATCCTACCATAAAATTATTAAATTTACTATTTTTCAATAGTTTAAATTTGAGAGAATCAGTAATTTAATAGCATGCAACCAAGCATCTTGAGGGTAAGGGTGTAACAAGTGACCATTAGATTGGTATGTAACCTCATTGTATCAAGAGGTTCTAGGTAAATTACAATGTAATTAATATACACCCTCAAACAAGTATATATTTTCTCTATAAATTCAAAACTTCTTTGTCCTACAAACAGAAGTTATTACGTTATGAATCATTTCCCGTGAAGTTATATTTGATACATTATTTCACGGATAGTGACTCTTAAGTAGTCTCACCATTATCTGTCTTTCATAGTTAATAAATATAAAGAATCATATCATGTTCTTTATCTCCTCCTCTTAACATTAAAAAATTGAGTAACTTTTGGTTTTGCCGCCTTAACCACTAATGATGATGAGAAGCCATTAGAATGAAAGCTCTCCCACAAACGTATGTGGTAAGCCCTCTTTTTCCCAAGGATTTTCTAATGTATATTCACTTCAAAAAAGTGACAAAAGTGATGTTGTGTAATGGTGATATATTCTAGCAAAATGATATTGTTTTGGACTCTTCAACTTGTGTTTAAGTTGTTCTCCAAATTATGTTAAAGCTCCAATAGCCGCCGTAGAAAATGAAATATTGTGGGCTGTGTCATCATCATAAATTTGCTGTCTTTATTTGGCCTTATGCTAGAGAATTTACACGATATGAGACGATGACATCCTTTCTTTATCGCTTGTGGCAGCCACCTACTCCCAAAAGAATAAATAGAAGAAACCAAATAGAAAAACTACTTAGGAATAAAGCTCTTTTTATTTTGTTTTTAGGAGTAAAAATATGACTAGTCAAAACTAATGGAACAATTATTTATACATTTATTTTTAAGTTTTCTTTTCCACAAATTTAACAACTTCTTGTAAGTATCTCAAATTTTTAGTTGTAAAAGATGGATCATACGTGATGATGCACAAAATCGTCAGTGAGTTGATTATCCACACGCACACCAATTAGGATACCTAAAAAACAAGAGAACAAAAACTTACAGAAAGCACAAGTGAAGTGCCGACCAAAGACCTTTTGAAAGTTAAGTCAGTGATAAAAAAATCTCCAATAACTCAAGAGTGTGAGAGCTAGGAAATTTCATGTACCTCAAGGAAGAGGAGACTTGGTGCTTATATAATGATGTAGAGTTGACTAAGATTCCTTGAATGTAGAATCTTTCCTTGTAGAGAAGATTTGGAATTAAGGCCCCGAGATCTTAGGGCATTACTTCTTGATGATGCTGCGATCGTCAGTCGAGATGTTCGTCCAGATAGAGATCGTCTGCTGCTTTTATCAAACCTGGAACACAACAAACTAGGAAAAAATGGGGTCACCAGTGTGGTGCCAGCCACAACGCCTCCGATGATAAAGTTAGAGAAGCTTAGCAAGTAAGAGAAAGTAGAGGAAACTTAGATGAGAAGAGTATTACGTGATTTTTTCATCCCTCCTTCAAATCTTGCTTATGGGTATATATAGGTTATTTCAGTGCCCTTCTCGCCGTTGGTTCTATCATTATGGGAGCATAATTGCTTGAGTTCGTAACGCTTGTGCAAGGTGTTAATTTGACAGGCACACCTTCAACGGTATTGACATTTATTGTTGCTTCCCGTAATGGCTAGTCTCGGTTGGGATGTTCAGGCAACCTCCCTCGTACTGCGCTGGCAATGGGGTCGTCTTTATACATCGTCCGTCAAGGATGGACGATTGTACATATTTCTCGGACCTATCACTTCTCATATTGGAAGGATACAAATATGTAGTAGGGTCTTTGTATGCGGCATGCAAGTTCTTTCCATATAAGATGACCTGAGTGGAGAACACGCAAAATGTTGTGGGACTAAGTGTATTCAACTGTTGATATGCAAGTTAACCCATCAGGAGTTCCCAGGCTTGATGACGGAGGTATGGGTGACGTTGTATGACCGTCGAGCCCAAAGGAGGTACTCGTCCCGACAGGTCTCAAGGAGATTGAAAGTGATGCTCATCCCGATGGGTCTCAAGGAGATTGAAGGTGACGTCTGTCTCGATGGATCTCCGGCCAGGAGACTGAAGGTGACTGCTAACTTGACGGGTAGAAAAAGAGATAGAAAATTTACTTGGTCGAAATATCCCTTATCAATATATATCATGAATGAATGGTAAGCTAGAACTTCATAGAAGTATGATTGCGATACAACATTCAAGATTCATGATCAGTTGAAGGTCCTATTTGCTTCAGAAGATTAATCTTTCACGGAAAGTTATGAACCATTTAGTCATCAAATGATAAACCAATATGATGACCCTAAAATGTCAAACCATAGCCATCAAAGTGGGGCGAACCTAAGTTCTTTGAAGTTTATATAAGATCTTGACTCTTTCAAGTTACATAGAATTTGGTCAAAAAAAGCAAATTAAACATTAGATAAACTTTGTTGTTAACAATATAGTATAGGAAAATTCGGCATGAAAATATTGACAATGATATGAAATCCAATTTTTTTTTCAAGTGTATCGTTCACCAGAAAACTTTGATGACAAACAAACATGGCTATTTGAAGGCCAAAAATTTAGATAACCAAGATTTAAGGAAAAACAAAAGATGTTGACCTCAATTCCAATAGTGCTATGGTCTATATTCAAAGAGGGCTGCGGAAAAAAGTAGTTGCTAAAATATGCTATCTTATCATATATCACCTTGTATGGTCTAGAAAAAATAATGATAATATGGGTCCGATTAAAAGGTGTCCTTAAAATATTTGTTAAATTGATCATTTTAGGAAAATATTAATACAATTTTCATGTGAAATACAAAAAATTGTCAAAAAATCAATTTTTTTTTTCTTCTTTTTCTATACAAATTTTCTTAAAATAGTTCTTAAACCAGTGCAATTAGAACATCTGTTAACTTTTCTCATAATAAAAAGAAGTAAAAATTGGAAACAATAATTTACATGGTTCAACATTACACGCAAGAAATCCCAAACTATCATATCTTTACTATTCAAAACTATTTGTTACAATAAACCTATTGTAAAGTATATACAATATTAGGCTAAGTATAATAACCTTAAAAATCTAGATAGCTTATGGTCTTATAAAACCATGGTAAACTATGGTTTTCTACCAATCATGGTCTATTATTAATAATATGATTCTAATATATTTTAAGGTAAACTAGTAAAATCCACCAACCACTTTTGAGGTTTTATAAAATGACTTTCGTCCATATATTGAATGAAATTACACTTTCCCTTGTGGTTTGTAACTTTGTATAAATACAACATATAGGTTTTCATTAATGAATTTTTTTTTTTAATTCCTAATAATATTTATACATACCTAATGTGTGTCATTAATTCTCAAATATTATAGGAGAGTGTCATACTGTGAGTAAGAATAATTTTTAAAAGTAAATATTATATTAGTAAAATTACAATTTGAGAGGACATGGACTTAATTATTGCATTTCTAAAAACCTCAAAGGAAGAGTATCATCTATACAAATGTTTGGGGGGAGTGTTATTTCGATAAATCTCAATGAAGGGTAACAAGATTTATGCAAGTGATCGAGCTATAAGTTTATTACAATTTTATACTTTGTTTGTTTTGAGATTAATATTTTTTGGGAAAATGCATGAATTTTTTTTTTTTAAATCTATAAAAATATTTCATTTTCATATATTTGGTAACGACCTTAAAATGAGTTGGAAAACTATCTTGACTTTCTTTATTTAGTTTCAAATGAGATATAGTTGTTTTCTTTATTTAACTTTTGTGTAAGATAATTAAAGTTATTTTTCAGAAAAATTTTAACAGAGAACAACTTTATCTCTTGCCAGTCAAATAAAGGAAGTTAATAAAGAGTTTTTTTTTTTTTAACCATTTTTTTTATATTACCAAACACAGGAAATTGCCGGGGAAAAAAAAAAGTTTTATCTTCACACAAGGTTGGAGCGATACTTCATTCTTGACCTTTGCATTCGATAGCATAACATCATTGGACAAGGTGCCGTTCTGCCGTTCTGGGTCTTCTCAATTTGCATCTTTTGAGCTGCAAATGCAATCCTGGAAAGATAAGTATTTGAATGTCAAAAGCATTGAGACCCAATCAAGCTAGGCACATTTCTAGAAACCACTTGTATGCAAAAGTCCATGAACATAAGTAACATAAGAGCACTTTCAGAGGGGAAAAAAACCGTGTTTACTTTCTCACAAGCTTGGCCAATTACTATAGCACCACCGCCAAGGCTAATAATATATTAAAACCAGATTGACCATAACTATGCGGCTTGAACAATCAATCCCCTTTGTTTCAATACTTTGAAAGATTGAAATTCAATCCCATTTGACATATTAGCCAATCTAGAAAGGCGACAATGTAATAAAAGTATTGCATTTGACTAAAAGGAAAATAACAAAAGTCAAACAAAATGTTTTTTTTTTTTTTTTTTGGCTAATGTAAAACACAATGTTATAGTATAAATAGGTAGTATTGGTTGCATAATCTATGTACAGAAGTGTTGTAGTTTGTCATAAATTTTATTGCTTATATGCTTGAAATGGCTAAGTGCAAGCAATTTGCCTATTGTATTGTTTTATTCCTGTACCTGGTACGCTGCTCTCTTTATTGTTATGACAGCTTACTTATTTTCATGCAAGTTAGTTTGATATTTGTGCCAATCTCTAATCAACTTAAGTTATTGGCTTACGTATACATATACATAAGCCAATTAGAGTTTATTTGTATGTTGTTTTGGCCAACGGGTCAAAATGTGAGTGTTTATAACAGTTGGTTGGCATCACCTGGATTGCATTTTCAAAGTACTTCATTACTTTCAAAAGTATATGTTGGTTTTTACTCAAAACTGAAGATATATAAATACTTTCAAAAGCTCACCAACTAGTGTCTTAGCTAGTTAGCTTCATGATTGATGATGGATGCTGAGAGTCTTGACTAGAGACAAGTACAACTTCTAATGTTAGTGCTCTGCAAGAAAACAAGGGAGAAAGAGAGAGAGAGAAACTATTTTTGTTCTTGACATCTTGTGACTTTACATGACTTCATAATTTCAATGATTCCATCATAATCCATTTGACCTATATATGGTCTTGATCATGGTTCAGTTTTCACTTTTCAGTGTTATTACTAGACAATTTTATGAACTTCAATCTTTGAATTTTCTACAAGAATTTTTTTTAATGATCAATATTAGTTCATGTACTTTTCTGAACAAAAATTTTGGTCAAAACTTTAAGACTTAAATCATGGATTTTGTTGCTAATTACGTAACAATTACATATTGATCAGATTGGATCAAGCATGGCTGCTCACACCACTCCTGATGATGATGTGTTGGAATGGGTAAAGAAAGATAATCGTCGTTTCCTGCATGCTGATATCAGAGTTGGTGATCTTAATAGTACCATTAAGTATGTTATTTCTGGGCATAATTGTGTATGCATTCAAATTTTAAGGCATTTTGTTTGTATTCAATTTATTAAAATATATCCTTAATTGACAGGTTTTACACTGAGTCTCTTGGGATGAAGCTGCTGAGCCAAAAAGACTTCCCAGAGCAAAAATACTCGAAAGCAATTGTTGGGTTTGGCCCTCAGGACACTCATTTTGTCCTGGAATTGACATATAGTATGACTACTTCAAACTTTCCAGCTGATAGCCTGATACTTTTTCTTTTTTAATTACTAGTTAGATATATTCTGATTATTCATAGATGAACCATAACATAATTGACTTTGAGGTATAGTTTGAATGTTCCAATAAAATCAAACGGTTTTATCACTTTTAGCCTAAAAATTAGCTAATCATCATAATGAATAAAGTCATTAAGAAAGATTAGAGTTATAATGATATTTGGTGCTTTGCCTATTTTTCTTTTCCAATCCAATGACTGTGATCTTGTCATACTAGTTTCATACTTTCGTTTGTAGACTAATCAAACATAAAGTGAAATGCTTCTCAAAAAAAAAAAAAAAAAAAAACATAAAGTAGAAATACTTTCCCTAATTTCTAATGCCTTCAAATTTATGTCAATTTCCAGTCTATGGAGTAGACAAATATGATATTGGGACTGGCTTTGGACATTTTGGAATTGCAACTCAAGATGTGAGCATCATTTTGATTTAAGTATATATGAATAATAACTTCACATTTTTTCATTATCTAAAACCTTAATTAACTTTTTAATTCTCAGATCTATACAGTGGTTGAAAACATTCGAGCAAAGGGTGGAGTCATCACCCGTGAACCAGGGCCAATTGCTGAAGGGGGTTCGACCATCTTTGCCTTTGTGCAGGATCCTAATGGCTATAGTTTTGAGCTCCTTCAAAGGCCCCCAACTCCTGAACCACTTTGTCAAATATTGCTTAATGTCCTTGATCTTGATCGTGCTATTGAGTTTTATGAAGAGGTAAATTAATACTAATTTTGTTAATTAACCTGGTGTATTCATAATGCACGTGTATTGACTTCTTAGAACTCATAATCCAAAAAAAAAAAAAATGCTAATATGAATCTAGGACTGTGGAAATTTTATTTTAAAAGATAGTATCAGCATTTAGACATTTTGATAGTGAGACTTGAAAGGACTTGACAACTGAGAACATTTAAACAAAAAGGATGTGGAAAATTTTGAACTTAAAACACATTTTGCAACCTTCATTCACTGCAGCGTCTACTGTTAAGGCATAGCCAAAAGAAACGGCTAATGTATTTTCACTATAAGGGTTGTAGTCCATAATAATGTTCATTAATTTACTCAGAGATTGCATCCTAAGAAGCTTGATTAAGCAATTTAGCTATGCTGTGAATCATGCTTTATGAAGAGCTCCAAAATGTTTATGTTTTAAATCCATGACATTATATATGTCTAGAATGTTACAAGTATGTCACAATATTTTCTTAGGTTTTACCGAACGCTTAACTATAGCTTTAAAATTTACGTTTTCAAAACAAGCACTTTGAAATGGTTGTTTTTCAAAAACACACCTTTGCAAACTGCTAATCCAAACAAACACTATGGAAATGGAAGGTCTTGCTGAATTTCCCAAAACAAAACCATTTGAGTATTAAGCATAGAGGTGAAAAGTCTTTCAGATTGTTTAAATTCATTTTAATTAAGAACCATACAGAATTTTGTTAATTTTCAATTCATTTCCGTTTGCCCTCACATGTCACTAGCACATCAAAGCTATAGGTTTTTGCACTATACCAGAAATATTATCTTCTTTCAATATCATATCTTATCTAATAATATCTGAATGCTGATTTGTTTTGGCTGCAGGCATTGGGCATGAACCTTCTGCAGAAGTATGACAACCCGCAAGAACAGGTGAATATTCACCTAAACCTAGTGTAGCCGTGTTACTCTTGTAGTACATTTCACCAACAAATATTTGACCATAAGCTACACAATATAAACAACGCAATAATCATTTCTTGAAGCAGACAATAATGCAATCTTTTTTACTGCACATGTTGTACAGTTTTCTATGGCTATGGTGGGTTATGGATCAAATTTAACTCAGACAACTGTTTTGGAACTGAGATATAATTATAATGTAACCGAGTATACCAAAGGTGACGGATATGCACAGGTAAGCTGTATAGGATTTTCTCTTTTAGCTTTTTCTTTTGCTCATTGATATACCAGTTTTTGACAAGAATGAGACCTCTCTCTAGGTTGCTATTGGTACAGATGATGTGTACAAGAGTGCTGCTGCTGTTAAACTTGTTACCAAAGAACTTGGAGGACAAATAATCCTACCTCCGGTTTCAATTCCCACAACCAACGCCAAAATCACTTCATTTGTTGATCCAGATGGCTGGAAGACGGTGAGTCCTGAACTCTTCTACAACCTGTTCTTTTTTTTTACAATATCCATATAGAGTAAAAGGTAGTGCTGCTTTACACAGTTTGTCTTGGGTTTGAATTTCTAGGAATAAACATATTGAATACCTCAGAACAGTTTTCAGAACACATATTTGGAAGAAACCACTCAGAATTGAAGTGGGTTAATCCATGCATTTCAAATGTTGCACAAGATATATTTTCATAATATGATGATCATTTTTTTTATAAGTAATATGACGATCATTTCGTTTGGTTTAGATGATGAATTTTAGCTGGTTTGCCTATTAACATCTAAAAGTAATGACCAATGCATCTTGATATTTTCTAGCTACCTAGCTCACCCATATTTCCCCTTGCTATTAATATTTTCAGGATTTGGTGGACAATGAAGATTACCTCAAACAACTGCAGAAGAAAGAGTGACAAGGGTGTTGCTTATGCCTTTCCAATTGAATAAGGAGTCCTGCCTTTGGACCTGTATCTAGTGTGCTTATTCATTTGTATGTTCAAATTTTTTAAAAAAAAAAAAAAAAATTGATTTTGTTGTTACCTTGTTTTGTGGGTTTGTATGTTTCCATATTACTTAAAACATCATCTAAGCAAGCTACTATTGTAAGTTTGCCAATAAAAAATAAGAAAGATGGATTTTTATGACTATAGTAACATACAAGCTGGAGTTCTATAAACTTGAGCCTGCAGCACAATTGCAACTTTGCTGGAATACAAACGATGAACAAGCTATCCAGTATTAATAAAGTTGACATCCGAGTTCAAGATGTAATCTTCCAATCATGTCCCACTGCATGCTTGCAAAGCTGCTCCCTTAAGTTGAATTTACCATAGCTTACTTCTAGTTTGCACCAGGTAATTTCACTCTTAGCACTTCTGTCAACAACTTCTTCAATCCATTCTTGGTGCATCCTATGTGAGATATAGTTTGCAATTCGGAAGAGAGTGCCAAAACTTTAAATGGATGCAAGTGCTTAAGAATCTCAGAGTCTCGATCATAATCCTGGAAACATGGAATATGAAATTAAAATAAGAAAAATTAAAAGCAATGAGTTGTTCAGTCGTAGTCATCATTAATTAAATATACATATCCTCCATGATTCATTGTTTTGCACTTTCTTCAGTTCACAATTATAATGAAGACAATTCACTAGGAAAGGTACACTAGCCCCCTAATTGAAAAAGTATAGCAAGCACCCTTCATCACTTGAAGGGTCCACATGCTACCTGCTAATGGAAAATGATCATAACAATTGTGTGTCATGAGCATATGCCTTCTAGAATGATACCAAAAATACCTGATTTTTAACCAAAAACAAATTAAGGGAAGAGAGAGAGACAGGATTTTACAAATATAACTAAACCACCTACCAGTATTATGATTCCGATATCTAGTTACCTTTTCTGTTACTACAACAATTGGCTTGGAATCAAACTTGTCCTCAAGTTCTTCAAGTCTCCTTCTGATCATGTCAACATCCTATATTAAATTACAAAAGGGCATCAAGAACTTATCACATACAAGTAGCCTCTGAATTAATGTTCAAGCAAGAAAGAAAAGGGGAAAAAAAAAAGTTGGGTTGGAAGAGGGGAGCGTGGGGGTTTGGAACAACTGATACAATCATTTTATACAGTATTCGCTACATGATATTTAGACGTGTTTTAATTGGCAGTTTGGAATAAGATTGTACAGAAAGCTAGAATAGTCTTAGACAAAACACAATTTTTTATTTACTTACACAATAAATATAGTTAAGGTGTGGTAGAAGCATCACGGTCTCTAGCAAAACTACAGAAGTATAACGGCAGACTTGACAAGAACATAAGTCACAGCAGAGATGAAGATAACTGTACCCTGGCTTGAAAGACATGATGGTCACTGAAGTCAAGTCGATCAACATAAGATGCTTCTATCTGCAGCAAGGTATCTCCCATTTAGAGATAAAGGCAAAGATATAGAAGTAAGGAGACACAAGGGGAAAAGGCAGAGAGCAGAAATGATGCCACTTGATCTGTCTCAGGACAAGAAGATGACATGTATGAAGCTTCTCAGCATCTACAAGAAGCCATTTTCAAAACAAATGAAAGAAAGGCTACCTTCTCCATTGCAGTCACGAAAGCATTTGCAGAACCAATGGCAGACACACATAATATGACGGTGTTACTCAAAGCTCCCAGAGGTAGTTTGGAATTAATATTTGCCACTTCAAAAAAGTGTGAGGGAGTCATTCTAGTGAAGAAAATTGGAAGAGATTCTTTAACTTCTCGTATCACATGCTCTATCTCTTTGAGATTTTGTTCTGAAACCTGTGATTTCCAAGCATAAATTTTACTTCAATGTCATTATCTATTGCATGCAATTACACACAATCACACAGTAATAACTACCTAAATACATGCTGATCAAAATAAGCAATGTCCATTAAAGCAAAATTACTTGAAAAGGGAAACTGAAAAAGGTCAGTCATGTTGCATACCAGGTCTGCATTATGGATGACAGCAGCATCTGCCCGTTTCAGTGCAGTCAAAGGCTCCCTTAAAGGTCCAAGTGGGAGTAATTGGCAGTTACCCCACAGCGTTAACCCATTGACCATTACTATCTCTAGATCGCGCTGCAAGCTCCAGTGCTATCTTCCATATCAATACTATATGCTATCAGTATAACACCTCACTGAGTAAAAATATGTATGTTTCAAGACTTCATCAGTAAAATCAAGATAGTAATCAGCATCAGCAAATCAAAATATAGGTAGGGAAAACGCATATGCTCTGAATGGTGGACAGAACATGCTTCTGGGTCATCATATTGAGAAACAAAATTATAGAAAATGATGTGGATGGTTATACCAAAATATCAGATAAACAGTACATGCTAAAAAAAATGTGGGACAGCACATTTGCAAATATAGATGAAGACTGCATTCCAACAATGGAAAGCAGATACAGAGGATAATATAATACCTGCATTCCATCATCTAGAATTACAGCACCAATTTTTTCTAAATTAAGATGACTTTCCACTTTCTGGTCAAGGCAAGGACTCTGATTGGATGTACTAATACGAGGATCAAAGTAACCATATCTTTCAAAATAAGAAGCAGCAACAGCTGCCCGATTTGCACCAACACCGATCTTTGCAGGTCTCCCAAAGAGATGCCTCTCAAGCATTCTAGCTTCATCCCCACCAGCATAACCCTGCCAGAGAAATTGATTTCATATGGAAAGATCAATCTATTTTCTATTTTTCCCAGAGTTCTGGATAAGAAAAAACATGGATTAAAAGAGAAATTCCTCTAGAAGAGGGGTCATCCTGCATAAACTAGTCATGCAGTTTCCATGGACTTGAGGATATAATTGCCAAGTGTTTGTTAAAATATCAAAGGACTCCTACAAGCATTAGGGAATGTTTCACAGGCAGTATTTTGGGGCCCAAAATGGATATTGAGCATTTATACATGTGAGTCCCACATTAAAAACAGTCCATATCCGTGCTGTCCCTGTAACAACTTGATGGTGATACCATCCCACAGCATTGTCCAATTACAAGACAGGTTTTCTTATGAGAGACAACAAGCAAGGTCATGGTGTTATTTTTATCTCATTAAGTGCAAGCATCAAAAAGCTGATGAACAGAATAATTTGGGTTGCCAATACGTTGAAATAATTCCTATTTCATCAAGTTAGAAGACTTTGGAGTGTCCTATGCACTTTTGAAACAGTCTACTTCTCCATTGTCACAATGATTACATCATCTTTTTCCCCTCCTTTGTGGTGATTTGGTCATTACAGTGATGTGCCACACTGTGATCCCAACATCAACCTGTTTCTATGTATTTTTGAATGCGGTCTATAACAAAGTGGACCAGTTCACTTTGCACTAGATGTACAAACTAGCACTAAAAATCAAAAAGTAGACATTGTCACGAACATCATGGACCACTTTTGAAACTTCCTAAGTCATCTCACTCCCCCCAACCTCGTTCTCTCTTGGTGGGTGCATGCACGTGCGTTTCTTTTCAGAACTTTTTACTCCTTTGTTATTTGTCATTTCTCACACGATATAGACTCATCAGTAATTTATTATTTGGTTCTCAACATACCCAAAAAAAAAAAAAAAAACCAAGACTTATTCTACTCAATATCATTTTGTCACACAGAAATTCAACTTAGCCTCACAAAATACAGAATTTGGAGGAAAATTTCTCTAACCCACAATGTGGCAATTGAAATGACCATGCAGGTCTGATTTTAATCACATTACCAATTTAGATAACTTAATAGGTCTTACCCAAATTTCAAAACAGAAAAAAAAAAAAAAAAAAAAAAAAAAAAAAAAAAAAAAACACACACACACACACACACACACAACAATGAAATATGGAAAATTTAAAAAAAAAAAAAAAACCCATCATGCCCAAATTTCAAAACAGAGAAAAGGTAATTAAAGATGGAAAATTTATAAACACCCATCATACCCAAATTTCAAAACAGAGAAGAAGAAAAAAAAAACAATGAAAGATGGAAAATTTATAAACACCCATCATACCCAAATTTCAAAACAGAGAAGAGAAACAAAGGCAATGAAAGATGGAAAATTTATAACCACCCATCATACCCAAATTTCAAAACAGAGAGAAAAAAAAAATAGAATGTTATTTGTAGCGTACCCTAGTGAGAATGAGAGGTGGGATTCCAGAGTCAGCTAAGAAGCGAGCAATGAACTCGACCATTGGTGTCTTCCCATTGCCACCCCACGTCAAATTGCCTACACTTATCACCGGCACCGGCAAGCGGTGGTTGCGGAGGAGGCGGAAGCGGTAGAGAGAGTGGCGGAGGGAGAGAGCGAGTGTGTAGAGAGAGGAAGCGAAAGAGAGGACTGGGATTATCACACAGCGTTTTAGAGGTGAGAGCTTTGCGTAGTCCTCTGCGTACGCTATCTCCTTCACCACCGCTCTCACTTTCTCCATTCCCAAACCTCTACTACAGTACCACTACTACTACTACTAAAACGAGCTGGAGTGTTGAGGTGTACATATGCCACACAGCCACACATCACTGTGATATGTGGTCCACAGACTCTTCACATACCTACGTAATACGGTGGGTTTAATTAACAACCGGAAACTGCTACTCCCAAATCTTACCCACGAGTCAAATCGTGAGAGGTGCGTTCATAATTTCATCATTCATATCATCATTCACGGCTTGTCACATAAATAAATTATGATAAAATTTATAATTTTAAAATTAAAATTAAGAATTAAAAAAAAAAACTTGGTTAAAGAATCAGAAAAAGAGAGCCCGTTTGGTACATGTGTTTAAAAATCAAAAATTATTATTTAAAATTTTTTGTAAAAATACGTGTGGATAAAAAAGTGCATTGAAATACATGAAATGTTATTTAAAAACTGAAAATTGTTGTTTAAAATTACTTACCAAACACCCCCAGAGTCTCCTTTTTTTTTCTTGGGTCGGTTTTGTCAAACCAATTTAGGGTTCAATTTCTTATTAAACTAGTCGGTCTAATCCCATTATTAAAACGACAATACCACATAAATATAGTTACATACATATACAAAAATTCTCGCTTATACAAAAAATTAATTAGTGTCTTAAACATCACTTTATCATGCGTCTATCTATCAAATAAATTAGCCATTTTTTAAAACATCATTTCTATATATCTTTTTTATTTTATTTTATGGTTGGATAGTTATAATTATAACCATAAGGAGGATTGATTCTATATTTAAATTTCTTTATTAACTTAGCATAAATTTCTTTATTAAAATCTTACTAAATCATACTTTCTTTAAATAGTTTCATATAAAAAAAATCTATTAATTATTACTATAATTATTAAATTTTATATTTATTCAAGAAAATAAATTATCGAAGAAAGTAAAGAAACTAATAATATTTTGTTAAATTTTTGTGTGCATTGCATGGATTACCAATTAGTTGAAAAAATATTGAACCCATTCAAGTAGATATCTCGATATCAAGAATTAAAAAAATAAAAGAAATTTTTTTAATACCAATATTACTACTATGTGATCTTTTACAAATGCTGTCTTTTTTTTAATTAAAATATACTTTCAACTTTTGAAGTTTGGAATTGTTTTCATTTTAACTTTTCAAGTTGTAATATTTTCATTTTGACCATTTATGTTTGATTTTTCCTTTCATATTGGCTCTATCATCCGTTTCCAATAGTAGTATAATTGTACATAACATATTTTTTTTTCTTACAACCATAGTTGTCAATATCATACAATACGTATCGACTGAAAAAAGTACTCTATTGTAGACACCATAGAGAGAGAGAGAGGAAAATGGGTTCTAATATAAAGACCTACCACAAACTCCACTCAAAAGTTATGGTAACTTTTAAGGAAGAGTGTGATAAGTTATACTACACATAACACACTCTTAAGTAATGTGAGACAATTATCCTTTTATTTTTTTTTAGAAACAAACATATACACACACAGAAGGGAGAGGAAAATGGAGTTTATCTGCGAATAGGTTAGCTCAACTAGTTGAATTAGAGATTTGAGGTTCAATCCCTGTCTATACCAAAAATCGATTGGTGTATTAGTCTGATGATAAAAAGCACAATCATTAGAAGCAAACATCACAGGTTGAAACTCTATCAAAAAATATATATATATATATAAAAAAAAAAAAAAAAAAGATTTACAATATGATTCACGTCTTGAAAACTATGCCTACAATAATTAAGCTCTTGTATTTCACAATATTTTAGAATTATCATGAAATATTTAAATATGAAAGACACTTAATAGTCATATTACTAATATATATTTTATAGCGTGGCCAATGTGAAAAAAGAATCAAACATATAGGGAAAAAATGAAAATTTTGAAACATAAATACCTAAAATGAAAGTAAACTCAAACTTTAAACATCAAAAGTGATCTGTAGTCATTTTTCTTTTAACTTCATTCTTTTATAAGTATATTTTTCCAAACAACTACATTTTTAAAAAATGAAAATGTTAGTTAAAACTTAAAACTATGGATAATGTTACATGCATAAACTATTTTATAACATTTTTACAAAATGTTGATGTGGCAAACCTCTTATTGGTTGTCATTTAGGCCTACCATTAATATCATTTTTTCATTTCTAATAATCACTTACCACATTAGCAGTTTGTAAATTTTTTTATAAAATAGTTTGTATCTCTAGCATTATTCTAAAACTATTACAAATTTTTGCAAGTTGATGGACTTTAATATTATAATAAATAAATATTTAAATTATGTAATAAAATTTGTAATATTTCTAATATCACTTAAAAAAAAACTAAAATATAAATTGTATCAAACTAGCACAGATAACAAAGTTTGAAATACTGACAGACTACCATCAGTTTTTTCATTAGACATTTTAAGAATATCCACAGTAGTGGAGCTAAAAATTTAGCTCTACCAAAAGTTACTTTATCTATTTTACCTACACACATGCTATAGTAGTGGATCTATTTTAGTTTTTAACACAATAAAATAATATACACCACTACCCAAAAAAATTTACAACACTAACCACAACCACCTCTACCATCAGCCACACCCACAACCACCAATAGTCCACAGCAAGAAGAAAAAAAAAAAAAAACCACCAACCCAAATCTCCAATCTTTTTCCTCAATCCAGACCAAACAAAATCACAAATCACAAAACAAAATAAAAAATCATCAATCACACAGCTGGGTTTCGGTGAGGAGGACAGTGTCGGCGTGGGTCTGATCGGTAGAAGAGAAGTGGGTTTGACACGTGCAGCGACGGAAGAGGCAGCGCTGCCGAGGAAGGAGAGGAATCCAAAATTCGCTAGCTCTTGATCGTCGAGTAAGAGATCCTTTTGAACTCTAAACACACTGTTCGCACACATGATTGTGAAGCCGAGCCTCAACACTGAGATGAGGAACGATCCGACAGTGGTGAGGAAAACGACAACGACAGTTAAGAGCGAGAGACTGATCTTGCAATCAAAGAACATGCAGCCGAGAATGACGAGAGGCTGATCGTAAAGTCTAGGCAACGAGGAGAGAGAGAGATAGGCTGAGAGGGGAGAAAGACGATTTTGAGAGAATTTGAAGGAATATTATTTTAATCGGGCTAGGAGTAAAATAATATTTTTTTGTTTAGCTCTCATGAACAGTGTACATCTATCTATAGATGTGTACTGTAGCAATGGAACTAAAAAAAAAAAAATTAGCTCCACTGCTAGGGGTGGCAAAATCAACCCAAACCCATTTGCCCACCCAAACCCACCCACTTAAAATAAACCCAAACCCACCCAATTATTAGTTGGGTTAAATGGGTATTAACCCAATTAAACCCAATTAACACTAATGTTTATTGGGTTTTAATTGGGTACCCAATTACCCAACCCCAAAACTACTAAAATTACCAAAATACCCCCTCAACCTAACACAGCCACACACAAAGAACACAGACAAACCCACACACAAGAACACAGACAAACCCACACTGGAGATCGGTGCTTGCTGGAGATCGGTGCTCGGAGATTTGACCGGTGCTTGCTCAGAGATCAGATCGGTGCTCGTTGGAGATTGGGTTTTGTTAGAGATCGGGTATAGAGTTGGGTTTTGTTTGAGAAGTGGAGCTGTCCGATCGGTGCTCGTCTGACCGTGGGTCGCCGGAGCTCGGTTCGTGGGTCGTCAGAGCTCAGCTCGTGGGTCGCCGTGAACTTCGGTTCGCTGGGTTTTCTTCGTGGGTCGCTGGGTGGGCCGTGAACTTCTCCGTGGGTCGCTGGTCGCAGGGTGAGTCGCCGTGAAATCGTAGGTCGCTGGGTGGGTCGCCGTGAACTTCTTCGCGGGTCGCTGGTCGCTGGTCGTTGGGTGGGTCGCCGGTCGCTGGTCGCTGGTCGCTGGTCGCTGGGTGGGTCGCCGGTCGCTGGGTGGGTCGCCGAGAAGTGGGTCGCCGAAGTGGGTCGCTGGGTTTTTTTTTTGAGAAATTATGAGAGAAGGCAGAAGAGAGACACAGATAGAGAGAGAGAGACGTGTTCAGCAAAAATGAAAAGAGAGAGAGAGAGAGAGAACCCGCGTATATTAAAGAGTGAGGTGAGGGAAATAATAAAAAAAGTGAGAGGAATGAATATTTTATTGCAATAACTTGTAAAATAAATGAGTTGATGTGGGTGTTTTGTAAAAGTGGTAGTGTAAAATAGAAAAAGTAGGTTTTTAATGTAAAAATGGATGTGTAAAATAGAAATACTGATGTGAATGCTCTTAGAGCACTCAGTAGCGGTGCTATATTAATATATTTGTATTTTTTAGCTCTTTAAACATCAAAAAGCATGCTCAGCAGTGGAGCTAATTTTTTTTTTAGTTCCATTGCTAAGTACACATCTATAGATAGATACACTGTTCATGAGAGCTAAACAAAAAAAATTATTTTACTCCTACCGATTAAAATAATATTCTTCAAATTCTCTCAAAATCGTCTTTCTCCCCTCTCAGCCTATCTCTCTCTCTCCTCGTGCCTAGACTTTACGATCAGCCTTTCGTCATTCTCGGCTGCATGTTCTTGATTGCAAGATCAGTCTCTCCTCTTAACTGTCGTTCGTTTTCCTCACCACTGTCGGATCGTTCCTCATCTCAGTGTTGAGGCTCGGCTTCACAATCATGTGTGCGAACGATGTGTTTAGAGTTCAAAAGGATCTCTTACCTGACGATCAAGAGCAAGCGAATTTTGGATTCCTCTCCTTCCTCGGCAGGCTGCCTCTTCCGTCGCTGCACGTTCAACCCACTTCTCTTCTACCGATCAGACCCACGCCGACACTGTCCTCCTCACCGAAACCCAGCTGTGTGATTGATGATTTTTTATTTTGTTTTGTGATTGTGATTTTGTTTGGTCTGGATTGAGGAAAAAGATTGGAGATTTGGGTTGGTGGTTTTTTTTTTTTTTTCTTCTTGCTGTGGATATTGGTGGTTGTGGGTGTGGCTGATGGTAGAGGTGTTGTGGTTAGTGTTGTAAATTTTTTTGGTAGTGGTTATATTATTTTATTGTGTTAAACTAAAATAGATCCACTACTAGCATGTGTGTAGGTAAAATAGATAAAGTAACTTTTGGTAGAGCTAAATTTTTAGCTCCACTACTGTGGATATCTTAAAATGTCTAATGAAAAAACTGATGGTAGTCTGTCAGTATTTCAAACTTTGTTATCTGTGCTAGTTTGATACAATTTATATTTTAGTTTTTTTTTAAGTGATATTAGAAATATTACAAATTTTATTACATAATTTAAATATTTATTTATTATAATATTAAAGTCCACAACTTGCAAAAATTTGTAATAGTTTTAGAATAATGCTAGAGATACAAACTATTTTATAAAAAAATTTACAAACTGCTATGTGGTAAGTGATTATTAGAAATGAAAAAATGATATTAATGGTAGGCCTAATGACAACCAATAAGAGGTTTGCCACATCAACATTTTGTAAAAATGTTATAAAATAGTTTATGCATGTAACATTATCCATATTTTAAGTTTTAACTAACTTTTTCATTTTTTAAAAATGTAGTTGTTTGGAAAAATATACTTATAAAAGAATGAAGTTAAAAGAAAAATGACTACAGATCACTTTTGATGTTTAAAGTTTGAGTTTACTTTCATTTTAGGTATTTATGTTTCAAAATTTTCATTTTTTCCCTATATGTTTGATTTTTTTTCACATTGGCCACGCTATAAAATATATATTAGTAATATGACTATTAAGTGTCTTTCATATTTAAATATTTCATGATAATTCTAAAATATTGTGAAATACAAGAGCTTAATTATTGTAGGCATAGTTTTCAAGACGTGAATCATATTGTAAATCTTTTTTTTTTTTTTTTGTATCATATATCATATTATATCTGTATCATAATATACACAAATACCTAAAAAAATATACTCATAAAAAAAAAAATATATATATATATATATATATATATATATATTTTGATAGAGTTTCAACCTGTGATGTGCTTCTAATGATTGTGCTTTTTATCATCAGACTAATACACCAATCGATTTTTGGTATAAACAGGGATTGAACCTCAAATCTCTAATTCAACTATTGAGCTAACCTATTCGCAGATAAACTCCATTTTCCTCTCCCTTCTGTGTGTGTATATGTTTGTTTCTAAAAAAAATAAAAGGATAATTGTCTCACATTACTTAAGAGTGTGTTATGTGTAGTATAACTTATCACACTCTTCCTTAAAAGTTACCATAACTTTTGAGTGGAGTTTGTGGTAGGTCTTTATATTAGAACCCATTTTCCTTTCTCTCTCTCTATGGTGTCTACAATAGAGTACTTTTTTCAGTCGATACGTATTGTATGATATTGACAACTATGGTTGTAAGAAAAAAAATATGTTATGTAAATTATACTACTATTGGAAACGGATAATAGAGCCAATATGAAAGGAAAAATCAAACATAAATGGTCAAAATGAAAATATTACAACTTGAAAAGTTAAAATGAAAACAATTCCAAACTTCAAAAGTTGAAAGTATATTTTAATTAAAAAAAAGACAGCATTTGTAAAAGATCACTAGTAGTAATATTGGTATTAAAAAATTTCTTTTATTTTTTTAATTCTTGATATCGAGATATCTACTTGAATGGGTTCAATTTTTTTCAACTAATTGGTAATCCATGCAATGCACACAAAAATTTAACAAAATATTATTAGTTTCTTTACTTTCTTCGATAATTTATTTTCTTGAATAAATATAAAATTTAATAATTATAGTAATAATTAATAGATTTTTTTTATATGAAACTATTTAAAGAAAGTATGATTTAGTAAGATTTTAATAAAGAAATTTATGCTAAGTTAATAAAGAAATTTAAATATAGAATCAATCCTCCTTATGGTTATAATTATAACTATCCAACCATAAAATAAAATAAAAAAGATATTAGAAATGATGTTTTAAAAATGGCTAATTTATTTGATAGATAGACGCATGATAAAGTGATGTTTAAGACACTAATTAATTTTTTGTATAAGCAGAATTTTTGTATATCTATGTAACTATATTTATGTGGTATTGTCTTTTAATAATGGGATTAGACCGACTAGTTTAATAAGAAATTGAACCCTAAATTGGTTTGACAAAACCGACCCAAGAAAAAAAAAAAAAAAAAAAAGTACTCTTTTTCCTATTTTTCTTTAACCAAGTTTTTTTTTTTTTTTTAAATTTAATTTTAAAATATAAATTTTATCATAATTTATTTATGTGACAAGCCGTGAATGTGATGAAATATGAATGATGAAATTATAACGCACCTCTCACATTTGACCGTGGGTAAGATTGGGAGAGCAGTTTCCGGTTGTTAATTAAACCCACCGTATTACGTAGGTATGTGAAGATCTGTGGACCACATATCACAGTGATGTGTGGCTGTGTGGCATATGTACACCTCAACACTCCAGCTCGTTTTAGTAGTAGTAGTAGTGGTACTGTAGTAGAAGTTTGGGAATGGAGAAAGTGAGAGCGGNTCCTACCACTACAGGCAAGGTAATGGTACCCACGGGCTGTACTTTCATTCCCCCAAATCCTATCAGTGGCGAGTAAGCAGGACGAAGCTGATCTTGTCCAATCCTCATCTGCTGGAAGGCGGGATAATACAATATATCTGCGGAGCTCCCATTATCCACTAACACCCTCCTGGTTTTGTAATCTTCTATAAGCAGGGTAATAACAATTGCATCGTCGTGTGGATGATGGATCATTTCAGCTTTCTCGTCGTAAATGTAATGGCTGGTTCGTCTGTTTCCTTCGTCCTTGGAGGTCGTCCAGAGAGTTGGACGTTCTGCACTGCTTTGAGGTACGACTTCTTTGCCTTGGCAGACTGCCCCGTTGACGTCCCACCAATGATAACCCTTATTTCTCCTAATGGTGGTCGTGATGGTTCTTCCATCTTTGCTTTCAATTTTTCATCTTTATGATCTCTTCCGACGAAATGCCTCAACTTTCCTTGCCTGATAAGATTCTCGATCTGCTGTTTTAAGTCATAACACTCATCCGTGTCATGACCATGATCCCTATGGAAGCGACAATATTTATTCTTATTGCGCTTGTTAGGATCTCCCTTCATCTTCTCCGGCCACTTCAAGGAAGGATCATCCTTGATTTGCATAAGCACTTGATCAAGTGGGGCATTCAAGGGTGTGTAATTCTGACTCTTGCTGATGGGCCTGCCTTTCTGTTATCCCTGTCACGATCCTTCTTATCTTCCGTTCGTCCCTTCTTTGGACGAGGCCCCTGGTCAGGATGACGTGAGGGTTGACCTCCATTCTTTCAACTCTCTTCCTCTTCTTAGCTATGATGGCGTCTTCTGCATTCATGAAATTTTGGGCTGAATGGACGAGCTCGGCCATGGATTGGGGCTCTTTTTCATACAACTTGTGAATGAACAAGTCTGAGTTAACCCCATTGTAGAATGCTGCCAAAAGTAGCTTATCGTCCACCTCGTCTACCGTCAGAGCTTCCCTGTTGAAGCGTGTGATGAAGGAACGCAGGCTTTCATTCTCTCCTTGCTCTATGGTCAGCAAACTGGACGAGGAACGTTTGTGTCTCTGTCCCCAATGAAATTATTGACAAATAATTCTTCCTCAAAAGAACTTACAGAATTCGGGGGTATTTTGCTGAACCATACACGCGCTGGCCCTTAAGGGTAGTAGGGAAGGCTCTACACATGATCTCGTCTGGAACTCCTTGGAGATGCATTGTTGTCTTGAAAGTAGCGATATGATCAAAGGGATCACGTGTTCCATCATACGAGTCCAGAGAAGGCATTTTAAACTTAGGCGGCAGGGATGCCCATTGATGGAAGCAGAAAAAGGGGAGTCTGTTCGGTGGACCAAATCCTCTATAGGATTTGCCCTTCTCATGTTCTCCTTCATCTCATCCATAACTTTTCTCATCTGATCCATTTCCTTCTCCAGATGTGGCCCGCGAAGTGGTGCCTCTTGATTGAATCTCGGGCTCAGGATTTTCTCGACTCTGAGACTGTCCCTCAACTTGTCCTTCTCGTCGGTGCCTTTCTATCTCCCTAGTCAATTCTTGGTTTTGGCGGGTCAATTCCGCCATCGCGGCCGCCATGGACTGTATGTGTTGGATGGAAGGCGTCTGCGTGGCAGGCGCTGATTGGTGATTTCGCTGGGGATGGCTTGAAGCATCTCTGCTTCCCTGATGGCCTGGGCTTGTAGCCCTCGACCTAGTCCGAACCATTCAACCTTTTTCTCAGAAAGTTCAATTGCAAAACAATTCACTTTCCCACAGACGGCGCCAAACTGATAGTGGATAAAATCAGTTTGGTTGAACACTTCGGCTTCGATGGGCTACAACGTTTGCAAAGGCCTGAAAAAGAAGAAAAGAATCAAAGGAATGACCGGGGTGGACCGGTCCAATATCCTCCGATGGTTAAGTTAGTGCCTTCCCTCCTAGAAATCTAACTGTAATGTAAGGATCTCAGAATATCGTACCTTTACATAATTCAGACCGGTCCTTATATAGGGTACTTTAGGGCAGTTATTTGGTTCAATAACTTCCCCCAGATTTGTGGAATCCGGATGTAACTTCTTTAACGGTCATAACCGCTGCTAGAAGTTACATACTTGGGAGAAATTGACGGGATAAGCACCGGTTGATGAACCATTTCAAAACCTGCTAAGTATCGTGTGGTCGTCCATGTGCAATGCTTATGGACGACCCTTTGTCATGCTGTTATCTGGTCGTCCATGAGACTCATCCGTGGACGACCCTTTTGGCTTGATTACGGGATCTACCCAATTGGTCTACCTCTCAGGGAAGAGAGGTCTGGACGAATAGGAGATGGCCTAGTTGTTTGGCAAACTGCATGTCATGGACGACCCAACTGGACGAATAGGAGATGGCTTTTTCACTACCCATCATAACCTAGAAACCTAAAAATGACCAAAATAGCCCCTAAACCTAAAAATGACCAAAATACCCCTAAACCCAAAAAATGTCCAAAATACCTCCAAAACCTAAAAAATTACTAAAATACCTCTCAAACCTAAAAAATGACCAAAATAACCTCGAAGCCTAAAAATTGACCAAAATAACCTTGAAAACTAAAAATGACCAAAATACTCCCGAAACTTCAAAAATGGCCAAAATAACCACGAAGTCTAAAAATTGACCAAAATAACCTAGAAACCTAAAAATGACCAAAATAGCCCTAAACCTAAAAATGACCAAAATGCCCCTAAACCTAAAAATAATCGATGTACCTTCGAAACCTAAAAATTAACTGAAATACCCCTTGAAACCTAAAAAATGACCAAAATACCCCTGAAACCTAAATACAACCAAAATAACCCCTAAACCTTAAAATGACTAAAATATCCTTGAAACATAAAAAATGACCAAAATTCCCCGAAACCTATAAAATGACAAAAAAAAGCCCCTTAAATCTGTAAGTCGATAAAAATACACCCTAAACCTAAAAATTATCAAAATCCCCTGTAAACTAAAAAATGACCAAAATACTCCCTAAACATAAAAAATGACCAAAATACCCATAAACCTAAAAAATGACTAAGATACCCCAAACCCCTATTTTGGTAATTTTAAAGGCTTCGAGTGTATTTTGTTCATCTTATAGGATTAGTTGTGTGTTGGTCATTTAGATATTTTGAGGGGTATTTTGGTCGTTTTATAGGTTTAGAGGTATTTTGGTCGTTTTAGACGTTTCAGGATATTTTTGGAAATTTTAGAGGTTTCACGTTGTTTGTGGCCATTTTAGCGGTTTTGGGTTTATTTGGGTCATTTCAAAGGTTTAGGGGTATTTTCGTCACTTTAGAGGTTTGAGGGTATTTTGGTCATTTTTTAGGTTTAAGGGGTATTTTGGTCACTTTTTAGATTTAGGGGGTATTTTGGTCATTTTTAGGTTTCGGGGTTATTTTTGTCAATTTTTAGACTTCGGAGTTATTTTGGTCATTTTTTGGTTCCAGGGTTATTTTGATCATTTTTAGGTTTCGAGGGTATTTTAATCATTTTTAAGGTTTCGAGGGTATTTTGGTTATTTTTTAGGTTTTAGGGTTATTTTGGTTATTTTTTAGACTTCGGGGTTATTTTGGCTATTTTTTAGGCTTCGAAGGTATTTTGGTGATTTTTAGGTTTCGGAGGTATTTTGGTAATTTTTAGGTTTCTAGGGTATTTTGGTCATTTTTTGGATTTTAGGGGTATTTTGGTCATTTTTAGGTTTCGGCGGTATTTTGGTAATTTTTTAGGTTTTAGGGGTATTTTGGTCATTTTTTGGGTTTTGGGGTATTTTGGTCATTTTAGGTTTCGGGGTATTTTGGTCATTTTTTGGGTTTTAGGTGTATGTTGGTCATTTTTAGGTTTTGAGGGTATTTTGGTTATTTTTGGGTTTCGGGGTATTTTGGTCATTTTTAGGTTTCGAGGGTATTTTGGTCATTTTTGGGTTTCGGGGTATTTTGGTCATTTTTTGGATTTCAGGGGTATTTTGGTCATTTTTAGGTTTCGAGGGGTATTTTGGTCTTTTTTGGGTTTTGGGGGTATTTTGGTCATTTTTTGGATTTCAAGGGTATTTTGGTCATTTTTAGGTTTTGGGGGTATTTTGGTCATTTTTTTGGGTTTTAGGGGTATTTTGGTCATTTTTAGGTTTCGGGGGTATTTTGGTCTTTATTTGAGTTTCGGGGGTATTTTGGTCTTTTTCTGAATTTCAGGGTTATTTTTGTCATTTTCTGGGTTTATGTGTTATTTTGGTCATTTTTTTGTGTTTGTGTTTGTGTGCATCTGATGAGGAGAAGAAGATGAGGAGGTGAGGTAGTTGTGCACGGAGAGAAGAGAGAGAAAAATTGGTGCGAATTTATATTAATAAAATAATAAATACATGTGCTACAGTAACCGTGTATATATACACGGTTACTGTAGCTCATGGATAAATATAGAGGATTATACCAGACTTTGGAAGCACTGATGTGGAGCAATTTTGATATAAAATGTGTAAAAATGGTAGTTATTTGTATTATACATGAGTTTTCACATACTGATGTGAATGCTCTAACTTATTTGCTTACTATTTACTTTTTATAAAAATAAAATAAAATATGAACCAAAAAACTGACACAAAATTGACCATTATTAGCATACCACTGCAACTTTTTAAATCCTCTTTTTTAAAAGTACAATTATAATTTAATTAGCTTTTAGAAAACAAACAAAAAGCCTTAATACAGGCACATGGTGATTGACAATTTTTTTTCTCCTTTAATTATTTAGGTGTTGTTCAAGGCTCCAAGCAACCAAAAAACAGTTGCTTCTGTGTCCTCTTTCTCTTTCTCACGTGATGGGCTCCACTACCTGATTGATGGGTAGGGGAAGCAATCATTAAGGTTGCAATAAAATGAATCTTCCTTTAAAAAAAAGGAAAAAAGAAAAAGAAAAGAAAAAGAGTAGAGTTTTCCTTTTTCTTTTAGAGATAAAAAAGAGTAGAGTTATTATTATTATTATTATTTTGAGAAACAAGAGTAGGGTTAATTGAAGAGTAATAAAGTTCAAAGATGGTCGAGACCAGTTTACTAAAACAAAGTGAATGAGTTAGGTTATTAACTTTTTTGTTTTTATAATTTTATTTCTTCTTAAATATAATATGTACAAAGTTTCTCTCCAAACTAGTTTGGAGAAAAATCTTACAAACTCTTTTTATATCTTTATATTAAATGTGAATTTTGAAAATCTAACCGTTGAATAGCATGTTCTTATTATATCCTTCATACTTATAAAATTTCAAGAAGATCAAAGATCAATTGCTATGTCATTGAATAAGTGTTAAAATTTCAAATTTTTACGATCTAAAATTATGTATAAAAATAAGTTTATTGATTGAATAGTAAATAACATCTGATTTGAACGAAATTTGATATACATGTTAAGAATTTAAGGAACATAAAGTTTAACGGTTAGATTTTGAAAATTCACAAAAAAAGAGGAAGAGATATATGAGAAGTTTGAAAAGTTTCTCTTCAAACTAATTTAGAGAGAAACTTTGTTAACATAATATATACTTTTATCAATTTTCACAATTTTTTAAGAAATTACACTTTATTATCATAAACTATATCCTAGATTACATTTTGCATCCTAAACTTTTCGAATACACGTTTTACATCTTAAACTATGACCCTTATTATATTTTGCACTTTAACATTAAGTTTATCATTAACTTAGATGGAAATCTAAAGTTTAAGATGCAAAGTATAATTTTGAGTAAAGTTTAAGGTAATAAAGTGTAATTTTTTTAATTTTTTAGAATATAAGTTGTAATTTTTTTTTTGAAACGCAGTCAAGGCCTAAACTTTTTTTTTTTTTTTTTTGGGTTGGTTGAGAAACAAGTCAAGGCCTAAACTTAGATGCAATAGGATTGAATTTGAAGCACCATTAAGAAGTATAGTAAATGCAACGACTTTATGGTTGATATCATAAATTGGTGCTCCATTATAACTATCGTTATCCTTCTTACTATTACTAGAAAAGTGTTTCATTAATTAAATGCTCACCACGTACCAAGAAGCTTTAATGGGGTCCTACAAAATCCATTAATTCACACCTAGACTTATTACAATCTTTATCCGACACGGGAGGTAACCTCCGCAACATTGCAACTGCAAAGTGGACTAGTCCACAGGACCACAGCATTGAAGAGGAAACTCACTCAGTTTTAACTTATCCCCTCGAATGCCAAAAAACTTTGTTCTATAATATTGAATATTTTAACCAACATTGTCAATTCCTCATTTAATTGAAATGGCCAAAATTTTTATTTTTTTTTTACTTTATTAAGTTTGTTATTTTTTTTTTGAGAAGCTACTTTATTAAGATATTTACATGTTTTTTTTTCCTCAATAATAACGTTTTGTTGTTGTTGTTTTTTTTACTCTACTTACAAATAATATGTCATGTGATGATAACATTAAGAATTTATGTTATTTGATTTTAAATTGATAATTTGATATATACTGTGGCTGCGGCTAAAACTTATGTATATTTATTTTATACTATAAAATTAATGACAACTTTCAAACCTTTTGTAAGAATAAATCAATATTAAAAAGCTTTGTTCTGATAATTAACAGGGTTTGTATGACTTGGGTTGACTTGGCATCATCTCAACGGCTCAACCCAGCCAAATCCAATCACATGGGTCGGGTTGGATAAGTGGATCGTGCTTACATGTTTTATGGCTTGTAAACAATTGCATTTTCATCAAATATTTCTACATTTTCTTTTTTAATAAATTATTACAATTTACATAATTTGCATAAACTATAGTACACAATTTCAAATTTATCAAAACTAATTTCCAAAATACTAAATTAATTCAAACTAAAATTTTTTAATAATAAAATAATATTATATATGATGGGCCAGGTTAGGTCAAATTAACTAGAAAAAAAATATCAATATGAATTTGAACCAAATTGATACTCAATATAAAATTATAACTTAATCCATCCCAATTCAAAAAAGACTAGTTTTGTTAAGAGTTTATAACTCAATTAACATATTTTGATGTCTAACCAAAAAGTTTATAGTTCTAATCCTTACTTTCTTATAATAATTAATGAATTCATTAAAGAGAAAATGGTACTGCTTATTACACAATCTAATATACACACAATAGACACAAATTGTAATTTGGAAAGAAAGAGCATGTTTGTTACTATTATTTAAACAATAATTTTTAATTTTTAAATAATATTACAAGTGTTTTTACATATTTTTTTTACTTATACATATTTAAAAAAAATATAAACGAAAGCCACTAATTCCCTTATAAAATAAGGACATGTGTACTATGTGTACACAAAGCTGTGTTCAATAGTAATTTCCCAATAGAAAAAGGACCAATCCAATGTATCTAGCTGAGTTCGAAATTTCTTTATACATCAATCAATTTTGTCAAAGTTGGTAAGTTTTTTTGATACAGTCAAAGTTGGTAAGTTGGATGCCCATTCTTAACAAAAAGATCACCTAAATGAGACTGACAACTTTTGCTTTATTAATAAGAAAATTGTTATATTTTTCTGTTCCCTGTCCCATCTTACCTTCCCAATTCTTTAGCTGCACTGTTTCTTTCTGCAGTAAAAGGAAAATGCGAGTATAACCAAAAAAATAAATTACACAATTTTTATCATAATTTATTAATAATAAATAGTAAAAAAGTTGTAAGTTTATAGAGATTTACGTATTTACCACTTTTTTTTTTTTTTTTTGGGTATAGTGAGTTATGACAAATTTTTTTTGTTTTTTTAAAATGGCCAAAATAGATTGATTGTTTATGCTCATTGCTCATGGTAAAAAACACCGCGTAAAGATTTATTTATTTATTTATTTGTTTTGATCAATAAGGGATCATTGTTGCCATCATCAAATGCGGACAATGTGAGCCCTACATAATTAGTGAGGCCCACGTCGTTTATGACCCGACGAGTTTGATTGAAATTAAGAAAGGAGAGCTGAATTTCAGGATGTTGCACTTAATGTGGTCACAGTCCCAAGAAGTTTTGTAACCCCCTGGCCCACCATATTAATCCTCCACCCTTTGAATATCACTCTTCTCATCAGAACCGTTCATCAATTCTATAATTGGTTTTGATTTTTTCGGCGGTTTGATAAAGATTTTTAAGTGTGAACAGTAGCAATAAAGTTAAAAAAAAGAGGGAAAAGTAGGTTGAAATTTGAAATGACCAATGAATCCTTCACATCAAGCGTGCAAAAAGCTATTTTTTAGTGGCTGTTTAGTCAAAGTGCTGGGCTGGACTTTGGACATTAGGTCACGGCGGTCTCTATAAAACTTAAAAAGAAAAATGTATATATATGACTTACTCCACTCGCTTTTTAAGGCGCGTGGTGAGCGTTCTCAAGTACATTCTTCCTAGATTTGTCCACTTCTGTTTTCCGCTTTGTTTGTTTCCGTTATATTACCTTTTAGAAAATGAGTTATTTTTTGAAAAGTATTTTCTATAGTCTTATTTTATTTTTCTATTGTTGGGACTCAAAAGAAAATTTCAAGCTCACTTAAAGTAGTACCTTTCAATTCTTCAAGTTCAATATAATAAATTTATAAGAGAGTGAACTTTTGAGCTAATTTCAAAGCTAAGGAAATTGCAAGTTTAAGGACAACAGGATTGACACGATTAATATGAATCAAAGATATTAATAAAAGAAACACCAATTCAGTATAAATTTTTTCTCAAACCTTTTATTCTCAATTTTAGCCTGATTCTGAGTGATCTTGATGCCTTTCCTCCTCGACCTTGTATCACGTGTCAGACTTGGGTTAACTCGTGTGAGCCTTTGATCATCCTTGGATAGGGCCCATGGCCTTAGAATGTCTTTGAATCATTTGCTCCCACACCTATGTTTGGTAGCAATTTTAAATGGGATTAAATTTTTTTTTCAAACTTTCTTTATTTAATTTGCTATGAGATGAAATTATTTTCCAAAAGAATTTTAGAGGAGAAATTTTTTAAAAATACGCCATACTTTTTCGTTGACCAATAATAATTTTCTTTTGACTTATTTTTTCTGATACTACTAAATATTAGGAAATTACACTATTTTTACACAAAGTTTTCCATCGAAACAAATGGAAAACTATTTTTTTGTTTCTTTCTTTGCCATCAAGCGGAGTCATTGAAAAAAGCTTCTATAGTTTCAAGCATCTTTTTTTGAGCAAAGAACGATAATAGTTTCAAGCATCTTAATTAGTCATATAACGACATATTTGGCATTGAAGAATATTTGGATTCTTTCAAAGACGTGTGCAAATTGCAAAACATTAATAAATGTGGGCAAAAAAAAAAAGAAAAGAAAAAAAAAAGGCAAATAGACAAGCATTCGTGGTTAAAACAATTATATGTTTCCTTATTTACTTTCCTTCATCTTTCAATTAATACCTTTTGAGTTCTATAGTTCTAGTTTTATTTTTGTGAATAAATGGAAGGGAATCAACTCGACGGGATTCCATATTTGTGTACATATTGTCATATTCATGCATGATTCAACAAAAAAGTTTGAACCAGTTCAATGTACGTAAATTAAATTTGCGTATTAATTAAATGTCATGAGATAAAGTTAATTATCTTGGTATGATGCTAATGTTTCAAATTAGTTACAGAATCTAATTTGATGCGATTAAATAAGGGTCATGCTAAGGGCACTCGTTAATAATCCATTTTAAGAAAGTTTTGATATCACTTTTATGAGAAATGAAAAAAAACTATCAAAATATTAATTTTTTTTTTCATTTCCCATAAAAACCTTTTTTAAATGGATTATTAACTAGTGCCTCCTTAGCATTCCCCATTAAATAAAGTTCAGCCATTAGTGGCAGTTCAATTTTGTAGGGGCAGCATTCTGTCTAAGATGCATGTGATCACTGTATTCCCTTTTTGAACTAAAGTACTGGTATGAGTAGATGGTGGATAGAATTATAGGGAATGACTTAGAACAGACAATCTGGGTTCGGAGCTACCATTATCATATTTGGAGAGATAAAAATAAAATAGTATACAATGGAATAGAAAAAGAGAGTCAAATGTAGATGCTAAATGCCATCACTTTTGATGTAAGATGCTTGGAATCCATCCCTTTTGATATTTGGAGGGATCACTTTTGATAAAAATAAACCATAAAATAGAGTTGATTTTTGCACGAGCAGAGTTTATGGACGACCATGATTCCCTAATAGCAGAAGCAAAAGTTTTATTACTAGTTGTATCCATAGCAGTTGAAATGAGTCTGGAGTTCGTGATTTGTGAGAGTATGACTACTCATTAAATGATATTGTCCTGATTCAACAAGCATCAGCTACCTCTCATTAGTCTATTGTGACATTATTCCTCCAACTTGATCAATTGTTCTGTAAATCACACCTTTAAGGAAGCTAATTTTGTTATCTATAGGGTCTATTTAGATACCGTTTAGTGTTGAAAACTGAAAACTAAAAACACTATAACAAAATAATTTTTAAATATGTTAATAGTGTTGTGAGACTTAGTTTTAAAGTTAGATTTGTTAACATTAGTACTTGTGAGTTCCATGTACAATGCACGAAACCCATAGAAAAACGCCAAACGTAAGGAGAGAAATAATTTCAGTGCAATCCAAACTCAACCATAATATACCTAAATGGTCCATTTTGTGTACGCCAAAATCCATCTCACACATTTAATACATTCATAAACTAAGGACAAAGATCATTTAGGGTTTTTAAATAAACACTCATGAACTTCCTAACATCATACTCATTAGTCATCAAGGTGAATGAATTGATTGGATTTTACCACATCATTAATACTTTAGATAATTACCCAAATAATATAAGTCAAGTAGATTTATGGCTTGTTTGGAAGTTTAGAGAGGGAGGAGAGTAGAGGGGAGTAGAGGGAAGGGGAGTAGTGGGGAGGAGAGTAGAGGAGAATGATTCACCTCCACCTTATTTGGATGTTTTTAAAATTAGTAAGGGGGAAGGGAGTAATTAGCCCTTCCTCTTGTGTAATTTTGTTAATATAATAAGGATAAATTAGGTAATTTACTTGGTCAATAGTTTATGTCCTCTACTCCCCCTCCAAATCTCTCCAATTTGGGGGAATTAAAATTGGGGGGTTAGAGGGAGTCCAAAC